>NW_013954971.1:8959-19497 GCF_001266775.1 Austrofundulus limnaeus
GCTCAGATTCAGCTATCGGAGCATGAAGCTAATGTTTACTTACAATGCTAATGCTCTCTTACTCTCTGGCGCTCAGGACGTAGAGGAGCCAAACGGCTGTCTCACTGTTGCCAACTAGTGGTCAGAGGCTGAACTACAACATAAAAATGAACAGCTGGCAGGAAAGTTGACATTTTAAACCTTAATAAACAAATCGATACAGGGCTTTAGAATATCGATACAGTATCGGGAAATGAAATATCTTGATATTTCAGTGTATATTTTCTTACACCTCTAGTCACTACCACAATAAAATGACCATCTTTGCAAGCACAACAATTCTTTGAGTTCYCCTATTTGAACTAGATTGTGATTATTCAACAATCACATCCCATTTGTGCAGGTGAGGGCACAGAGGACCATGTTAGGGATGCAGTGAGACGTGCGGAGAGTTTGTATGTTCTGGAGCTTCTGGCAGGTCTTAATCCTGTTTGAGGGGTCCAACATTTCAACCACTAACAACTTTACAGAACCCCACTTCAAAAAGTTCAGACTATGACTAATTGGTTGTAGCTGCAGTATTTGGAAGACTATAAATCAGGGCTATTCAACTGGCGGCCCGCGGGCCACAGTAACCATAGTTCGGCCCACCAATTGGTTCATTCATCTCTTAAGCCCAAATCCCCGGTTTTCTACTTTAATTACTGTAAGTTCTTTTAGTTAAACATAGACATGTTTGGTGTCTACAGAAAGGTCAGAATGTTGGTTATAAGCTGGTAAAAACCATTTCTATAAACACTCAAGACAGTTAAAACTACAAGCAGTTGAAGATAAAATGATGAAAGTGAAAATAAAATAGGTTTAAAAATTTGGCAAGTCAGAGATGTTAAAATGTTATTTGTGTCAAAAAGGAGGCAGAATGTGTTCTTTTTGTTTTGATAATGTTTAATTATCATTACTTTTATTGGGTTCTGTATGTTGTATTCGTGATTAAATGCAGCAAAATAAACTAATTCAAAGGTAACAGATCTTTGTAATACTTGGTTTAGTTACATAATAACTTTAATTGCTGGATGTTCGGCCCCTGAGCTGTTGACCWGCAGTAACTGTGGCCCCCGGAGCAGTTTATTTGGATTGCCCTGRTGTAAATAATGAGTGGATTAAGATATATTCAGTTTTGAATCACCAGGCTGTGCTGGACGAAGACATGGTGCAGAGACTTTAGTTGGTTTCAGGTTTTGGACATTTTTCTAGAATCCTTTCAGTTGATAGTAATAATTACATTTATTTTTTAGATTTTATTCAGTTGTAAATGGATATATTGCTTTGTATATTRAGTTTTATTTATTTTCTTCTTCCTCACCCTCCTTAACCTCTCCTCGACCCTGACCTCCCGTCCCCTCCCACCCGGCCTCCCCTCCCCTCCCTCAGGTATCTGTACCTGTTGTTCTCCAGTGACGACTTGATGCCGTTGGAGAGCTGGGTTTTCAACACCGAGGCTCACCCGCTTCCTGTCCTCCACCTGGGCAACATCACCCTGCCTGGCAGCGAGCCTGCTCAGCGATAGACACACACATACCCCTCTTCCTCCTCCTCCACAGCACCAGGGGGCGCCACTTTACTGTCCACCTGCCTAAAAAATAAAAAACTAAAGAAAAAAAAACGTCACCAGACAAACTTCCATTCAGCCTTTTCATCTGGACTGCAGCCATGAACAGGAGGAGAAAGGAAGAGGGCCTCGGCACAGACCCACAGGAGCAGGAGAGAAACGGCTCTCTGGCTCCCCCTATCTCCTGCTCTGATGAACTGTCTGACTCTCCTCATAGATCTGTGTCCTCAGAAAGATGGTGTGTGCGCTGCTCAGCCTCAGTTTGGCTTGAATGGACTCTAAAACGACAGAGCTCCAAACCAGAGGCTTGATTTAGTTTTTTTGTTTTTGTTTGTTTTTTTTTTCTCTTCTTTTTGACCAAACTCTCCTCTCACACAGACTCCATCTGAGCCACAGAGGGAACTTTAGGAAGGACTCTGCAGTCACAGTTTGAACAGTTTTGTTGTTTTTCCAGAAAGGCGTTTGAACTCCACACAGTCTGTTTATGTGATCTCTGTTTTTGTTTGTTTGTTTGTTTGTTTTGGACAAACTCTTTATGGAGACACAGGGTTGAATCACAGCCCTCCACTTCTCCCCACCTTCTGTTTAACCTTCATCAGATGGAGCCAGACCTGCAGCTGTTAGCCAACAATCACAAATGACAGGTGGTCCCAGCAGAACCCACCTCCTCTGAGTCTCTCTTTTCACAACAGTGGACCATCAGAAGTGGGAAAGTAACTAACCACAGACCACAGCAGCCCCTCCCCTCCCCCACACCTTGATGTTTTCCACTTTCTCCACCAGTTGAACCATTCTGCTGCRACGTGGTCAGATGCTGCTTTTCTACATGTTTCAGATCATGTCGTTTCCCTCCAGCTTCTCTCAGATCTCTTCATGTTGCTTTAATAACGAGGTGGTGCCTGGTCATAATTAACGCTCYTGTGTTTGTGAGGTGGTTCTTCTGTAAATCCTTTGTTTGTGCACTTTGTACGGGGAAGAGCAGTGGAGGTGTAGCACTGAAACAGGTGAATAAATGAAAACGTTTCGTCTCCCTGCAGAGCTTACCATGTCACATTTTTCATCTCCYCTAAACATGTTTGTTGCTTTAACTCATCTTAACTCGTCTTCATGCTCCAGCTCTTCATCTTGTCTGAAATTCTTCAACTTTTGATTTTTAGCTTATGAATTTTTCAGCTATCATAAAACAGTTGAAAAATCAAGAGTCCTGTAAAAAAGTTTGATAAAAGTCAGTAAGGCACTTAAAAATGTTAATTCTCTTGAATAACTTTTTTATTCATTATTTTTATTGTTTCATTTGAGCTAAACTCTCAGATGTTAATTTTACTGTTAGCTGTGGGACCACAATTCAAACTCATTGGATTTGTTGCTTGTTGTGTCTTAATGCTACAATCAAAGAAATATTTTTGCACAAAAAGGCTAAAATTTCTCGAACCAGATGAAGTGTTTATCTATAGTCTGAGTCCTGTTAAAGGGATATATCAGGCATTTTGACATGAGGTTATATAGGAAGTTTATGAACAGTTAATATCTTACCTGGTATAGATCATAATTTAAACCAGTGGTTCCCAAACTTTTTATCTTCTGACCCACAAAATATTCATGGCAAAAACTTGTGACCCCAAATATTACTGGTCTGAGTACACAAACTTTGTTAATAACCCTAAAAACAAAGGCTAGACGAGTATAAATACGTATTTATACTCATTTTGTGTTTTTGTAATAATTATAGGGAAAATATTACATCACCAATTATTTTATTACCCTTTAAATTGATTTCTGAAGTGCAGTGGTTCCCAAACTTTTCAGTTTTTGACCCACAAAATAACAGTAGCAGAGACCTGTGACCACAACCATTTTTGGATGATAAACATTTGTATCAGGTCAACTAAACATGGACATAGTAACAATATTTATTTTTATACATTTAGGCAACTAAGGCAAAAATGTAATTAATGTAGAAAATATTTTCAGGACCCCACCTTGATGTTTCAGGACCCCACTTTGGGTCCCGACCCCAACTTTGGGAACCACTGCTTTAAACAATCTTAGTTTGGGGAAATAGTTTAATTCTGGCTGTAATGACGAGCTAACAACCTAAATGTATCATTGCCACCTTAAAACTGAAGTAAATTTCCAAAATTTCGTTACAGAAAATACAAACTTTATTTTATAAACGTTAACTCTGCTTTGCTTTGCACAAAAATTCGTGCTGAAGGTCCTCCCAAGCTGCACCGTACGAGCTACAGCTAACGGCTGCTTGTTTGTTTTTGCACAATTATAAACCATGAAATCTATGTAAAGATATATGTAATGCAATACTGAGAGCTCTATAAATGTTTCTTTTTAAAAAGTGCTCACATTACCAGACATTTATTTTTATTTATTTCATTTTTGCTGTTTTACAACAGCAGCAGTCTTCTTTATTTTCTTTTATTAAACCAGGCTAATCCCAATGAGACCTCAGACTTGTTTTACCAGGTGTATGTTTTTGTTCTTGACTGCTTTCAGAKTAGCCATTAGCTCTTCACCTGATCAGATTTTAACTGTTTCCTCAAACTGTGGTTGTTCAAAGAGCCAGTTGTAACGAGTAGATTTGTTTTATTTATAATCTTCACAGAGAGGCATTCTTCGAAATGTTTGATCATTTTAATGTGAGGTTAGCTTCAGCACACAGCAGAAAACATTTTAAATGCATCTAAAAGGAATAAAAAGTTGAGCCAGCTGAGCTGAAATGATGTGAAAGTGGGAACAAACTAAAGTTAAGAATAAAAACATGACGAGGCGACTGCAATGAACAGAAACAAGAATTTACTCATGAAACTGACTCAACTTTAAATAATTAAAAAGCTGTTTAATTTAATAAACTTGTGCTTTTCAATTTGTCTATTTCAACCTTTTTTATGCATCTTTTAGGTTTTTAAACATGTTGAGAAAACCTATTGTTCCAGGTGACAAAGCTGTGAGTTGATTATAATTATATTTACATCTTGACACTTTGTGTTGAAGTCACCTCCACAGACATGAAACCACTGCTGGGTTCATTTCATCCTCTTCATCATTAACAGCTGCTTCACTACAGCAATAATTCAACTGATGTTGGGCATTTTGTCTTTAAAAGCAGATTTCCTGCTGCAGTGAGCTCAGACATCTGATTGTTCCGATCATTCAGGGTTGAGTTATGAGCAGTTAGTATCTTACCTGTCGTAGATGGTTCTGGAAACAGGACTAGTTTTAACTTCACTACTGTTGGAGACAATATTGTAAGAAAATACACAAATTTTCCAGATATAGCGGAACAAAGTGACATCAGCACCATTTTATTACAACCATCATGCATATTTTTGTCGGAGTTTCGTCTCAAAATGCTTCATTCTCATCTCAATTTTTTTGTCTCAATTTAGTTTTACAGGTCGCCCAACCCTCCCAAAGTTCTCACACATATCTCGCCAAAAGTAAAATTGTTTTTGTGAAATTTTCATGTTAAAAATGACAGTGACACAAGAGCAAAGCTCTGCAATTTGACGAGGAACATGACAACACTGAGACATCATAGAGCCTCCTACAAATGTGTATTTTTATGTTATTTTCAAGTAAAGATGGAGGTGGAGGCAGTTAGCTGTAGCACTTCTGCTACATTTTGGTCACCAGGTATGTCATAAGTTTACCAGAATAACTGTGATGTGAATTTGTTTTTAGTGAAAAAAATTTTAAGATTGTCATTATTTCTGAATGAAGTATTTTAGAGGTGGTTTTTAAGACTTGGTCAGTCAAACTAACTCCATCAAAAAGAAAAAAAAAATTCTCCAAACCCTGGTTGATAAAAGCTCTATCTGCAACAAGTAAGACATTTATTGTTCCTAACTTCTACACAGAACACCACTTGAAAAAGTCTGAACTTTTCCTTTAAAAATGACTTGTTTCTCTTTACTTCAGAAGCAACAAAATGTTTTGTTTTTGTTTTGTTTGTTGGCAAAAATGTTAGGAGTAAACTATGAAGATGATGAAAGTTGACGTCTTAACAAATTCATCCTCATGTTTTATCACCTGAGCTGAGTTTTAAACTTTAAGTCAATATTTAATTTAAAATTCATCTAGCCAAGACAAAAAGGCCAGTTTGGATTTAAAATATAAAGGTTTATAATTTTTTCCCCTCTAACCGGGCATCATTTTAAATAATATTAAACATTAAACTAGCATCGACCCCACAGCAGTGACTGCTTTGTTTCCTCCATTTTTCTCTCAGTCTATTTAAATCATGTTTGTCCTCTCAGCTCATGATTGAAGACATTGTCAGGATTAAGCCCCGCCCCTCTCAGCCTCTGGCATCATCAAACTGCTGGGAGCAGAGTTGACTTTGAAAATTGAGTGTTCTGTATTTGTATTTTTACTGAAGGTAAAACTAAAGTATCTGTAAATATGTTTAAAACTGAGACACAAATTCAATAAAGATGGTATGAAAAGTGAACCAGAATCCCGTTTGACTCGTAGTTTTCTTTGTGTGTTGAGCAAAAAAAAAAAAAAAAAYCAACCTGTTTTCAGTTCACCTGCAGGATGAGGGTGCATGTCTGTGTTTTCACCAAATGATGTCTCTCAGRWGATGTTTCAATGAAAYGATGAAAGAAGTTTTGATCATGTTATCAGATAKTGATGAGAAAATACTTTCCAAACTAAGTGTAAGTTTAATAATTCCAGCTGCATTTGATGGTTGAGAGGCAACGACTGAAGTTTTGCCTTCTTCGTGTCCTTGTGTTGATATGAGAGGATGAAGATGAAAGCATTAATGAGCCTCAGACCTGTCGCAGAGCTCCGACATGTAAAGAACTGTTTTACTGCTTTCTGATAAAAGGGGAGCGATAAAACCATAAAAATGGACAAGTGAAGAGGAAAAAACCAAAACTTTAAATTGTGCTAACATATATAATTTGTAACTTTTTAAACTTTGTTCTAGCTTCAATCAGAATTCCAATCTAGAAAGCTGTGTACCTGTTTTACTCAGTTAAATTTAAAAACAGTCCTGTTMCAGGTGGGAGTGTTTGCAGGAGGTAAAAACCTCATCCTGCTGGAGGAAGAAAAAATGTGACACTTTTGTAAATAAGGTTTTAAAAAGCTTCAAATGAAAAATTAAGCTAAATATTGTATATCATTTTCTCTTTGTTCACAGAAAATGTAACTTTAACTTTTAAAAATTATTTTTAAAATGTACAGAAATGAAAAATAACAAGAAAAAGGAATTAAACATGTCAAWCAAAGCCAAAAAAATACACCGCCTGCTGAACCGAAAAAACAAGTCTCCACCTGGATTAAGGTCTGATGTGGGGTTGCTGCAGGTGGTCAGGTCCAGGTCCAGCAACAGTTTGTGCTCAAAGAATGAGGTCAGCTGACCTGAATATACTGAATAACCAGGTTATTCCATCAATGGATTGTTTCTTCCCTGATGGCACGGCCATATTCCAAGATGACAATGCCAGGATTCATGGGGCTCTTATTGTGAAAGAGTGGTTCATGGAGCATGAGACATCATTTTCACACATGGATTGGCTCCAGTGAGAATCTTTGGGATGTGCTGGAGAAGGCTTTGCACAGGGGTCAGACTCTACCATCATTAATGAAAGATCATGGTGAAACATTAATACAACACTGGATGGAAATAAATCTTGTGACATTGCAGAAGCTTATTGAAACAATGCCACAGAGAATATGTGCCAAAATCTAAACGTGGTCCATCAAAATATTAGTGTTTACCCTTTTTTTTTGACCACGCAGTGTATTTAAATGAGTAGGATAAAGCAAATGCTTATCTAGCCATGTATTCTCTTTCTTTCAAAATTCAGTTCAGGACTCTACATACACTCTATTCTTACTTAACCTTATTGCACTTTACACTATTCGCCAAATGCTTCCACTTCTCTATATCCTGACAAAAATATTGTTTTCAATCATTTTCTTAAAGGGATCCATGATTAGTTGTAACATTAGACTTTATTTGATAAAATATATTTTAAGTGTAAAATAAAGACTGTAAAAATACTGTAGGATGTTCAGTTTTATCATTTTTAAAGTAAAAGTTTAAAAACATATTACACGGATGGGGCCATTTTATTTACACGCAAAGCATTCTGGGTAAATGATGACGTCAACTAGGTCATTGGTGAGAGGCTGCTAGCGAGCTATATCCACCCTGAAGGTTAATCTTGGACAATATCTGATGATCGACTCTTTTAAATGAAACCAGAGAGCGTTGACAGAGAGGAGAAGGTAGAAATGACTCAGCCTGGAACTGAAAATATGGATGGAGGACAACAGAGCTGCTTCATGGAAGAAGAACCTCAGCTTAGCCTGTTAGCTTTAGCGTTAGCCCCGATGCTATCACCATATATATGTATTAGCTCAGCGCTACACATTCTCCTCTCGTCACTGAGGTCCTCCATCCACATGACAGAGAGGAGAACACAAAAATGACTCAGACTGCAACTGAAAATATGGATGGAGGACCTCAGTTTAGCTTGTTTGTCGCGCTAGCACCGAGCTAATACATATAAGGCAATATAGCTTGAGAGCTAGCGCAAAGGCTAACAGGCTAAGCTGAGGTTCTTCTTCCATGAAGCAGCTCTGTTGTTCTCCATCCATATTCTCAGTTCCAGGCTGAGTCATTTCTACCTTCTCCTCTCTGTCAACGCTCTCTGGTTTCATTTAAAAGAGTCGATCATCAGATATTGTCCAAGATTAACCTTCAGGGTGGATATAGCTCGCTAGCAGCCTCACACTGAGAACCTATCCACGTCATCATTTACCCAGAATGCTTTGCGTGTAAATGAAATGGCAACGTCCGTGTTAAAATATATTTTTAAAAATTTACAAAACTAAACAGCCTACAGTATTTTTACAGTCTTTATTTTACAGTTAAAATAAATGTTTATCAAATAAAGTCTAATGTTACAACTAATCGTGGATCCCTTTAAACTTACCAATAGATCTGCTTCCTTTCATCAAAACGTTCAACAAAGTCACACCACAAAATGAAATACACATACTCTCTATTTGTCTGAGCGTCTTCTTAAAGATATGTTTTCCTCTGAGATGACACTCGTCTCCTCTGTTCTTGAATATCTTCTAGATGTTACCAGGAAGTTAAAATATGTGTGATGAGTGACTGTTTTTAGTGTGGTCTTTCTCAGGAGCTGTTACTGTTTTTTGTGTGCCAGTGTTTAGTGAGCCTTTGATTTGGACTCAGATCACTTTTTCTTTGTAGGAAAATTTCTGCTTGGGAAGGTTTTTTCTCTCCACAAAGATTGCATATTTTAGCACTCAAACTGATGACGCTTCCATCTTATCACTCACAACCAAGTGTTTGCCCGCCTGTCAGCAAAATATATCATGGTTCACTATTTGTGAAACTCTGAAAGTAATTATTAGATAAACATTTACAAATGCTTAACTTTTGGAATTAATCGAATTTAAAATGGATGCCACAGCTAATCAACCTTAGTCAACAGGTCAAATGCTATAACTTAATCGATTTTAATAATGTTGGGCTAAAATATGATGTGGTAGTAGCTGAGAGTATTAGCCTAAACACACGCTTTGAGCTCTAATTGATCACACAAGATTTCTAGTGTTCACATAATGAGCGGGGTGGCTGAAGATGAATGTGCCCCCCCCCCCCCCCCCCCGCTCCTTCCTCTCACCAGGATCTCCGACAACAATAAAAACTTTCCTCTATTCTTATACACATTGATTATTTTTCACCAAAAATATTAAGATTTATTTATATTCTCTAAGGAACAAAAAAGGCAAGTTGTTTTGCTGCTCAGATCTCAGTGCTGGTAATAAGAGGTGATGCAACAAATCAGTAAATATAAGCAGGTATCAAATTCAAGCTGAACAAGTTGCCAAAATAATGATTTATCTAAATTCAATCTTTCCATGTGTCTTYTCTTTAGTCATGATATTTGCTCATGATTCCATTCTGTTATAAATAACCTGTGTTTATAGGGAGGAAAGTTAGGGGCTAATTAAAAACGCTCAACAACAGCATGATGTCAGACTGAGTCACTAAAAACATCATTATTTAATCAATGAAACCTTTGGGAAGGCTACAACGTGTGCTTGGACGTACACACAAATCAGTGGTGTTTGTGTGTGTGTCAGAGTGTTTAATGTGTTAATGGACCCTGTTGCTTACCCACCCATGGCTCTGAGTCACTGCTCAAACGGCACAAGAAGCAGGTAGAGAAGCTGTGGCCACCAAACAGGACCAGTTCACCTGCTGCTGTTTGTCTGTGCACGGCGGAGTTACGTCAGGACAGATTTCAGAATGAGTCAGAGCGTGAAACTCTGTTCATGGTTTTAGACCCAGAATCTGCAGGCAGGTGGAGCAGGAAAAACAAAATATTCTGGTATAACTCTAGATAGTAGTCTCCATAACTCTAAGTAGTGATGACTTCATGAGATTCTTTATGTCACTAGAACCAGATTTATGTTTGGACAGTATTTGTCCTGTTGAGCTCTAAAATAATAGCTTCATCCAAACCATCAACWTGWKTGCTAGATTCCATCTTAACCAGACTGTTCAAAGAAGCATTTCCCTTAATTAARATCCATATTTTAGATCTACTTAATTTGTCTCTAATGAATGGTTATGAATCACAGAGCTTTAAGGTTGCTGTAATTAAACTTTTACTTAAGAAACCTGATCTTGATTCAGGAGTTCTGGCCAACTACAGACCTATATCTAATCTCCCATTAATCTCAAAAATTCCTGAGGATAGTTCCAAATCAACTATGTGAACATCTGGATAGAAATAATCTATATGAGGAGTTTCAGTCAGGGTTTAGAGCTCATCATAGCACAGAAACAGCACTGGTGAAAGTTATTAATGATATTTTCTGTCATGGTCTGTGTTTATTTTCCTTAGTTTTCTAGTGTTTTCAGTGTTCCCCTGTGTTTCTC
>NW_013954972.1:0-4025 GCF_001266775.1 Austrofundulus limnaeus
TGTGTGTGTGTGTGTGTGTGTGTGTGTGTACGGGTTTTTCCTACAACGTCGGGTATTTTTTACCAAAAAAAAGGCAGCCAGGTGGGGACCAAAGTGAGTCGTGGGGACCAATGTCAGGTCCCCACGATTAGGAAAACTAAATACAAAGGTCAATTAAATCATAAACCACTAAGTAAAGTTCTCKTTTTTTAAATTTAATTGGTGCATTTAAAGTGTATTTATTTATTGGTCCATTTATTTATTTCTGCTTTTATTTCTCAGTATGAGTTTCTGTCCTCCATAGTTAACGGAGAACTGTCATATTGCAAATTTGAGACAGAGACCCATTTCTAACTGTTTGTTCACAAGAACCAGCAATTGTGTGTCTATACAGCCCAGCCTGGGCGTAAAAAAAAAAAAACTGTTTATATTCCACAGGATTTCAACCATCTTTAAAGGTTTGACTYAACAGCTGTAACAACTGTATTTTCTTACAGCCRCAGCTAGCTGCTCCTCAGTTGAAGCACAATAAGTTGTGTACTGCACCCATTTTTCTGCATAAACACGCCCACGCAGTTCTGACCAATCAGAAAATACTTGGGCGTATAACTGCAATTAAAAGATTCTGCCAGGAGCTTGTGCACAGAATCAGTAAAATGATGCAATTTTCATCACACAGCTACYRCAATGAGAACARGTCTTAACTCTTCACATTGTAGAAACCAGCTTGTTCCAGAAGGGGAGCGGAGCTGCAGTCCACGATGGAGACCACTGAAATAAAATGTTATCTCAGGAAAACAAGCGTTGTTTCTCCAGGATTAAATAAAACTACCTTGGTTATCTTGAGGTTATTAAATTGTGAGCTGTTCTGAGGTTTCTGTATTTTAATGTTTACCTAAGTTCTTTTACTTTGAAAATCCATATCCGGTCCTGTAAAAGGCTAGAGAAAGAAAGCTGACAGTTTTCTGATTTGCTGAGCAAAAAACCTCTATAAACCTGGATTATCTTTCCCTCCCTCCCACCTAACAGACAACAAACACTGTTATTTACTGCAAACAGAAATCTCCTGAATCGTTAAAACACAAACAATTGCTGTAAATAAAAACTCCACATCAGGCGGTTTTGAAAATCCAGTTTCTTCAGCTTTAATCTCACCAAACACATGAATCCACAACACTTTCTGTGCAGCTAACAAAGTCACCATTTCTTTTAAAAATAAAACAAAAAGGAAATAATTTATGCATCCCTTTAAAAATGATATCTACAAAAATAAAATCAAATACAAGAACTAAAGCTTTACAGAAAAAAATGAACATATATATAAAACAAGTGGTTGTGATTTCTCTATATTACATGTGAGCAAGACTTTTTGTTTAAAGACACAAAGTTAAAAATAAAAGGACTTGGAAAAAGAAATGTGTTTATGCATACAGTAGTTTGCACCATGCAGGGAAGATCTGTTTGTGCAAAATTTTAAATAAGCGGAAACGGATTTAGTCGTTTTCCTCGTAAAGAGCTGAATCAGGCCACGACGTTGATTAGTTAAAGCGCGGGTGGGGGGTAAATATAAAGAAGTGTAGAGGTAGAAAATGGACATAAAGAGTCAGGAAGAGGGAAGAATAAAGCAAGGAAATATTTTCAGCTCAGACCAGTCGGGGGGAGTTTGGAACGTCGACTTTCAGAGAAAACCCGACGACTGAGATCGACACATAAACCTGCACTTCCTGGTCTGAGGTGGTTCAAAACGAGCAGCCAAAAAGGTCAAAAGTAAAACAAGGTGTTACTTCTGTACCTCTTGAGGAAAAATTTCACTTTGGTACGTTACATTTCAAAAATAGATTTACAAGTTCACTGATGATCAGCGGCGATAAAAAGTCAGTTTCCCCGATTTTTCCGTTTTTATTTTTCAGCTGCATTTGATCTTTTTTCCCCACGTAAGAGACGACTTCGCCGGTCCGCCTTCAGAGGCTGTCAACGCTCCTCCCGGCAGCCAGGAAGCATKTTTTTGTTAACTGGCGGTGAGTTCAAAAGCATTAGAAGGCTGATTAAACCATAAAAAAAACCAGCGCAAATAAAAGATTCCAGCTGGATTCTGTGCAGCTTCAAGAAGAAATAATTTATTTTAAAACAAAAAGGAAAAAAAAACATATTGGTACAAATGTATTAAAAACGTCTGCAAAACTTAAACTTTTAAATGCATATTTTAGTATGTATTAAAATTAGTACCAAGCAGGTGATGTTAAATATAAAAAAAAGCACTTGGTATTAATGTCAGTCTTTGCTGGTTACAAGATGTTTTAGTTATCTGTTCTGGGGTTTAATACAAAACAAGACTTCCTGTTCAGTGTTCAATGAAAAAGATAAGATAGGCCCGGTCCACATGGAAGGGACGTCTTTTATTTGATGTTTTAAAACCATCCTCATAAACACAGTATTGTTTTTAGAAAACGTTMCCATCCACACAGGAAATGCACAAGCAAAGATGTGCTGTAGTAACCATGCCAGGCCTGGATGTGGCGCTGTCACAAAATTACACCAGAAACAGGAAGTGATGACGTGGAGCAGCCGCACTAAGTGCAAACGCGAGAAGAAAAATAACGAGAAGTTACAATTTAAGAGCAAAAGGTTTCAAGATTTTCTCCCTTTGGAACTCAATAAAAATAAAAGTTAAACATGTTAGTGACTCTTAAACTGCAGTTTCCACGTGGATCCCAAAATTGAAAGAACAAAAGATTTTRGCACATTCCTGCGTGGACGGGCTTCAGACTCTAGTTAAATGAATTTGTTGCTCAACTTGCAAGAGGTTTACGAGCATGAAGCCAAATCAGACGTTATTTTAGTTTTCWAAACAAACGATTTCAGAAGTTGTTTCTCTTTAGGAGGATGATTGTTGAACATCAAAGCCATTGTTGATATCCTTCGAAGCATGGTTCTGTAGTAAAGTTGCGAACAATTATTATCTTACCTGTTGTAGGTGGCTCTTTGAACAGGCCCGGTTTGACTGGCTTAATGAGCTACTGGCTAGTCAGCGTGGACCCACTTCCAAAGTGAAATTTTACATCTTAAATRAACTCGAGGGTTTAAAATTTCTGAGAATTTCYTGAAAATTAAACTTTTTAAATGTTGAAAGATTTCTAAAAAAAAGTGTTTACATGAACTGCTACGAAATGAAAGCAACTCACTGCGGTTTCAGTTCATCAATCTGGTCAAATTTCAACTCAGTTTTTCTAGATTGAAGGCATCCAGAGAGCCATCTACAACAGGTAAGACAGTATTTGTTCAAAACCTTTCTACAGAACCCCACATTAAAAAAAATGTCAGTTTTGGTTCTGTTTGAGTTATGTTTAATTAATTAAATCCAAAGAATGAATGAAAACCCCTAAAAGGGCTATGATATGGTAAAAAGTGAGCTGGCGAGTGGATTTTATGCTAACGCACCGACAAGGCATGAAAGGTAGTGTATGTACCAAAACGTCCAACTGCTCCAGAGCAGCTTTCAGTTTCCCTCAGAGATYATCTACTTTGAATGTGGATTATAAACGAGATGATCATCAGTTGAGGGAACAGTTGCTGGTTCACAGTTTCCACCGTTGTGTTTAAAACAAACTTAATCGATGCACCGGAGGGGGAAGCACAGTGGAGCAACGTTGGTTATTATTGGTTTGGTAATAATTCCAGTCTTGAATCTTGCCCTGAACAGAAACAACCCTCCCCCCCCCCTTTTTTTTAACCTAAAGAACATTACATGATCTGAACGGCTGTATTAATCCCTTTGCGCCTCAAAAGTGGCGCCAAAAAATAAAAAAATAAAGTAAAACTAGTCTGCATTTCAGTAGTAAACAGTGTTGTAATGTTTCTGAATAAAGTCTGATGTGTTTCCTTCTGATAAACAGCTTTCCTGTAGCTTCAATGAAGGCTAAAGTAAAATGCAACTAGTGAGCTATTAATGCTCCTCCCACAGTGATTTAGTGAGTTAAGTGATGTGTGTGTGTGTGTGTGTGTGTGTGTGTGTGTGTGTGTGTGTGTGTGTGTGTGTGTGTGTGTGT
>NW_013954972.1:4863-13852 GCF_001266775.1 Austrofundulus limnaeus
GAGATGCTCAGTTTATAGAACAGATGGATCCAACAGTTTCATTGTTCCAAAATCATTTTTGTTGAATGAAAGTTAAAATCCACGGTCTGGTTAATGAGATATTTTGCTAACAGACAGGGTCCACGCTAAAGCAGGTCAAAGGTCATTGTCTCTTTTCTCTAAAACCAACATGGCAGCAAGACTCAGGTTTGTTTCATCTGAAGGAACAAAAAGACTTCAGGACCAGGACCAGAACCAGATCCAGACCCAGACCCAGACCAGAGGACAGATGTTTCACCCAGAATGCACTGCAGCAAACAGCTCCTCCCACCTGTCAGCACGGTGGTGGAGGGTCCATCTGTCTGACTGATGAAGTCCAAAAGAACTAGGATCCCAAACAGAATGGGTCTAAAAGAGAAGAACTGAGAACCAGAACTAGAACCTGAACCTGAGCAGAACTTGAATGAACTGAAACAACGACAGAAGGATGAGTGGTCCAAAACTCCTCCACAACCCTGAGAGACAGAACCACTGCTGGACCAGGAGCTGGAACCAGATCAGGAGCTGGTGAGGACTTTAGCCTCGGTTACAGAGGAGATATTTTACTTCAATGTGCTGCAGCTCAGTCTGAAAACCCCCTGAGACTCAGTCCTCCTGAGACTCAGACCCCCTGAGACTCAGTCCTCCTGAGACTCAGACCCCCTGAGACTCAGACCCCCTGAGACTCAGACCCCCTGAGACTCAGACCCCCTGAGACTCAGAACCCCTGAGACTCAGACCCCCTGAGACTCAGACCCCCTGAGACTCAGACCCCCTGAGACTGCGTCAGGAAGGATACGTGGCGTCCCCTCGGTGCGACACACCAGGTAGATGCAGGCGGCGATGATGTGGTCCATTCTGCGTCCGCGGGTCAGGCTTTTGTTCAGCGCCATCTTGTAGAAGTTGAAGGCCGTGTCCAAACAGTGCTGACTCATCTGCAGCTGGTGTCCCAGAGTGTTGATGTACTCTTTAGCTGAGGACACAAACACTTCCTGTTGGTCCACGTGTCCTTAAGTTTGTCCCAGCAGGGCCACCGTAGCTACAGTTCACATTAAACACCATGCTAATCGCTTTAGCTTCTCTGGGGAGTTTTTAATGTTACYTTAGCATCTATGCTAATTTAGTGGACTCGTTTGAGTTTTTTTTTCTTTTTCTTTTAACTCAGATTATTTCAGGCTGAAAGTGAAACTTGTTTTTCTAAAAAAAAAAACTGGATTCTGTTTGAGTTTCTGTCAAACTTTTTAGTTTTTCATGAAATCTGAGCTGAAAGTTTCAGGACCAACAGGAAGGTGCTGAGCTTCTGTTGTTGGCGAGTGGACGTCCTCTGTGCCGAATCAGGAGCTGAACTTTAGCCACTAGCTGAAGAAATTACAGKAAGCTGTTCAAGCTAAAATATTACTATCTGAAGCCACAGAAGGCAAAATCTGAAATTATTCAAATGTTAGGAAGAAGTAACTAAAATTTTAACTGTTGCTAAAAGCAGAACAGTAGCTAAAGTAGCTGAAGATGACAGAACAAGCAGCTAAAGCAGATTCTACAGAGAGATTGATTTTTTTGTAAATGACTAAAGTTACAAAACTAACAGCAGCTGAATGTTTTGATGCATAAACAGCTAAAATGATCTGTGAAACACTTGAGTTTTGGCTGATAAAAACTCAAAACTGCAGCTGGAGCGCCCCCTGCTGCTGACTCACCTCTCTGCAGAGTCCTGGCTCTGGACTCGGACCCCAGACTCGTGCCATGCCCGTCTCCAAAGAGTGGGTTCTTCTGACCTGAAAACGACAAACCAGCAGGTTAACCTCTTCAACCCCAGGATGAAATGTAACTGAGTGTCTCAGTTTTTACAAACTCTACTTAAATAATCTTTGTATCAAAATAAAGCTAACAGTTGGGAGAATTTATTAGAAGTGTCAGTATTAAAACAGCTGCTGTGGTTTTAGACATATTGAGGATGGAATATATATATATATATATTTTTTTTTCCTCTCACCTGAATAACATTTAGACGGTATATAGCCTATTTAAAACCATAATGAATCAGACTAAAAACTCTTGGAAACCATAAATCCACCTGTGGACATCACCTGTACAAAGATTTATGCTGCTAAAATGAACTGGAGCAAAGTTACAGAGGTTTTAGTAAAGAAATAATTTAGTGTTTAGTCATTCTGTACAGGACAGACCATGTTGGTAGTACTATTAATAGCGCTGACGCTATATTGCCTTATATGTATTAGCTCAGCGTTAGCGCGACAAACAAGCTAAACTGAGGTCCTCCATCCATATTTTCAGTTACAGACTGAGTCATTTTTGTGTTCCCCTCTCTGTCATGTGGATGGAGGACCTCAGTGACGAGAGGAGAACGTGTAGCGCTGAGCTAATACATATATATAGTGATAGCATCAGGGCTAATGCTAAAGCTAACAGGCTAATCTGAGGTTCTTCTTCCATGAAGCAGCTCTGTTGTCCTCCATCCATATTTTCAGTTCCAGGCTGAGTCATTTCTACCTTCTCCTCTCTGTCAACGCTCTCTGGTTTCATTTAAAAGAGTCGATCATCAGATATTGTCCAAGATTAACCTTCAGGGTGGATATAGCTCGCTAGCAGCCTCGCACCGAGGACCTATCCACGTCATCATTTACCCAGAATGCTTTGTGTGGAAATGAAATGGCTCCGTCCGTGTTAAAATATATTCTAAAAAATTTACAAAACTAAACATCCTACAGTATTTTTACAGTCTTTATTTTACAGTTAAAATAATGTTTATTAAATAAAGTCTAATGTTACAACTAATCATGGATCCTTAAGTTAAACGAAACAGAAAACAGAAAAAGCTGTTTTGCCTCTGAGGTTAAACCTGTCCTCAGTGTCCCACCTTCTGAGGACACGAACTGTCCCACAGCCAGAGACCCGCCTCCTCCGGACTCCACGAACTCCACCTCGGACACGATGATGTTGTCCTCCAAGACCGAGCCGCAGCCCATGCAGACGGCGTCGCCCCGGGCCGGGTCCACATCGATGTCCGAGCCACCGCAGGTCCTGCACACCTTGGAACTCATGGCGCCGCTGGGAGGAGCCTCAGAACACGAGCAGAACCTGAGCAGAACCTGAAGAAGGAAAGAAAATAAAACAGATTATAATTAAAACCTGGATAGAAACACTCTAAAATAAAACAGGACAGAGTGAATCAGAAGTTTTATCAATAATTAATTCATAAAACAGACCTGTTGGTGCTCAGAGTCTGAGTCCAGGACCACTCTCAGCTACTACCTCAACAAATTTTAGCTTCAGATATTTAAAAACAAATTTTAGCCATTTTTGTGTTCGCTAAGGTTGGTTAGCTGTGGTGGCCATCTTGAATCAAGTTGTCTCCAAAAGTTAATTATTAGTTGACAAACATCCAAACATTTTTTTATAAGAGTTCCCTTTAAATCTGTTCAGCTGTTCATTAGATATTTTGCTAACAGACAAACAAGGCTCAACCAGCAGTTAATGTCAGTTTTAAACAAGTCTGTCGTGCAGGCTTATCTGAGCTCAAAGTCWATGTTGAGGAGGACTCTCAGCTACTACCTCAGCAGATTTCAGCTTCAGATCTGCAGCACTGCCTGAGTTAGAGACGTGTTTGTGTTTGGTAAGGTTGKTCAGCTGTGGCGGCCATCTTGAATCAGGTTGACCCCTAAAGTGAATCAGCTGTGGGGGTCCACCTGGTTGGTGTTTTTTGAGAGTTTCATTAAAATCAAACCAGTGGTTCGAGAGATATTTTAATAACAGACAGAGACAAAAACACAACTTTAATCTTTAACTCGTTCGAGCCCGGAGCTCCTCCCAGACAGGATCGGTTCTGCAGCTGGGTCCGGTCCCCCCTGCAACGTGGCACCGCCCGGCCYGAGGCTCAAAGATGGATAATCAGTAAAGTTTTCAGTCTGGGCCGCGGACAGGACGGGGAACTTAACCCGGTTTAACACGTGCGCTGACATCAAACACAGCGTGGAGCTTCTTACCGTCAGTCCCGTGAGGCGAGTCCCTCCGCCCGCGTGGGTCCGAACATCCACCCCGCGCTGGGCGTCGACGCACCGGGAGCTCCGAGGATCTAAACCCCGCGGTGACAGCCCCGCAGCCCGGCTGAGAAAATGCTGCAACACCGCTGAAACCCTCAAAACACGGAGCACGTGTTTCAGCCGGAGCGGCTCGGACCGTACCACCTGTCTGCGGGCCGGGGGGTGGCGGGACGTCCCGACAGCTGTAATTCTCATTCTTCTTACACAAACTCCACATTTTTTATTTACTTTTTACCTTTTCAAGTATTTATTACTTTTGCAAACACAATACTGAATAAAAACGGTTTAATTATAAATTTTAAAATTAAAAATCTTTGCTAACACGGAGACACGATTGTACTTCCGGTTCTTCTCTTAAAGGGGCAGGCGCATTAAAATAAACTCAGATTTTATTTCTTTAAAATGATCCCCTTTGTCCTGTTTCTGGATTAGAACAAGAACCCAACACACAGATCTGTCCAGGGGTCTGCAAACTGTGGCTCTGGGGCCACATGTGGTCCTTCAGTCCCTCTGCAGATAAAAAAACTGACAAACATGTAAAATAATTTTTGTTTTTAAAGTGCCTGTGACATAAACATCCCTCAAATACAAAAAGTCAAAGAAAACATCGTTATACTTAAGAAACTTGACTTAATACACATTTTGTCTCATAACTGTCAGATTTTCTTTTGAACTTTGAACTGAAGTGAAACAGGAAGTGACATCAAAGGGGAACTTTTGCTCCCTCTCCTGTTATTCTTCTTCACAGATCTTAACTCTCTTCATCGAACTGTTTACATACAATGTTAACAGCTGACTAAAACATATTCTTATACACAAACAAAAACATTCACTTTCATACACGCCTCGTTGGGTTAGGTTATCTTTCAAAATAAAATTTCTTGACATAAATAAAAAAATTAAAATAAATAAATCTTCACTTAACCAGAAAATCTTCTGACCAGATGCAGTCGCCTTTTCTAACTAACTGTCCCTCACAACCATAGAGACAAAAGTCCATCAGTGTTTTCTCTCTGCAGCACTGAACATTAAAAACAAACAAAAAGAAACTTTATAACTTTACAATAAAACGTCTTCTTAAAAACAATAAATAAAATACATTTACACAAAAACTTGTAACAGGTAAAGGAACAATTTAAGAAAGAAAACTTCCTGTTTGTTTATCGAAATGATTTGAAGTCAGACTCGTTATCTCTGATACTCAAAATAATCTAAAACATCAGGTTCTTCTTTAGTCTGTTTACCTGCAGGTATTCCCTCTGACATCACTTCCTGTTATTGATGAAATATTTCAACAATGAAATGTTTTTTAATAGTTTACCAGTGGTGGGCAGCACTGACCTAAATATGAGTTCATCTAGCCCTAAAACACTAACTCAGATATTGAGGTCCTCTAATTCTAAAGCACTAAGAGTCACATGTTGTCATGTTTCTCTCTTAAAACTGCTCATTAACATCCCACAGCTGGATTTGGTTCATATTTTGTTAATATGTCACCTGGAGGATCAGTGACACATGTGAACAAAATGATTGACAGTTTTCACCCTCAGCTGTTAACATTAATGCTGATCAATAACATTTATAGACCTCAGTTAGTGCTTCTAAATTTAGCCTATAAATTTAGCAAGTGCTAATCCACTAATAAATTTTAAAATGAGCAAAAGCCCTAAAGCACTAATCAGCAAATTAGTGCTTTAGGGGAACTGTGCCCACCACTGGTTATCAATGTTACACTTTTAAAAATGCAACTGTGTCAGACTCTAAAGATTAATTTTATAGATTATTCACATTAGATTTGTCACAATAATAACTGAGCTTAAATCAGACACATCAGTTCATTTGCTGAATAAACACTTTTGATCCCTTMAACAAAATGTTCAGAACAGAATCTTAATGCTCTGAAAACTTCTGATAACTAAACATGTTTCTGCACAGAAAATCCCTAAAATATAAATACTCACTCGGGGGGTCACTCCGACCCCCCGAGGGTCTTCAGTCCATCAGACAGGTCCTGACAGTTTCACATCACTTTGGATTTAGACTCTACAGCATTTCAGAGACAAAGTTGTAATGAAAACAGCAGCAGTTGTACAAAGACTTGATTTTATTAACAGAAAGATCAAATTAAAGTATTTTCAGCAGAATAAAGAGAAGTTTAAAGACTGAGAGAATAAAATCTTCATGTGAAACAAAGCAGCTGCAGTTTCTCCTGCTCTGTGAAACACTCAGCTCTGTTTGGACCAAAACTCCTCATCAGCTCCAACATGAAGGGAAAACAGGAAAACTTCTCATTTTTGATTTTAAAACTAATTCTCTTTGTAAACTTTCACTCTATCATTTTAGATCTCAGTTCAGTTTAATCTGATCTGGTTTATTCTCAGTTAATCCAGATTAAAARTCATGACCTGATGTGAAACTGTTCCAGATTTAATCCAGAATAAATTAAAGCCTAAACCTCATGCTGATGAGAAATCTTCAGATTTAAACCAAATGTGACTCATTTTACCAAATTGAGGATTAAGTCAAATTTGTTCAAAATGACCCAAATATTATATTTTCAGATTCCTGCTTTAAAAGCTACTTTTTAATCCCTGGATCATTCTGATGTCATAAACTTATCCAGAGATCTGATTTAATTTGTCTTGTTGGTAAGATAAAATACATTGTTTGGTCTGAATCCTAATTTTATGTATATTTGAGTAATTTTTGATGTCAGTATAAAGAGGGAACCTCAAATATTTGATTTCCCACTTGGAAAGAAATAAAAACATTTCTAGCTCACATGGGAAATGTAAAAAAAATTCACGGCGTTTTTCCTCAAAATCAGTTTTTTTGTTGCTGCTCAAAAAAAAAGCTTCAAAATGTTTTTTATGATTATATTTCAGACAGTTCATTCAAATGATACGTTAAAGCATTAATTCATAATATTTTGACTAAATGAAATTTTTGCACACGTTTAAATCTGCTTATTTCTCCACTTTTGGACTCAATCCTCGTTTCAATGTGACGGCTCYCCAATATTTAAACGTTGCTCCATCTCCTGACAGGTTTTTGTGCAGATTTTATTTGTGCTGAGTCATGTTAGACCTGTTTCTGTCAGCGATTCTTCAGTTTTACCTTTAAAAAGAATCAGAAACAGACCGAGATAAAAAACGTTAACCCTGCTGAGGCGGCCATGTTAAACCGAACCACTTTCATCATGAAGACAAACGGAGGAAGAAAAGTTGACAAAAACAACTGGAATAAAATGAAGTGAAAGCGAGGCCGACGGTTTGAGTCCCTGAACACCAAACACTAAAATAAAACTCAGACGTGGTTCAGACGGCCACAGAGTGAGAAGAGAAAATACAAAACCTTCATCTTCTTCAGGGTTAAAACTGGTGCAACAACAAACACTTGGTGTTAAAGTAGGAATATTTAACAAAATCTCTCATACAAAACTTTAATACATGAAAGTACAAAAAAAAAAAAAAAAAACAATCCTCTGAAGCTTCAAACGTCTCAAAACTGCAAAGAGTTAATATTTTAGAAGAAAATTATATACAGAAGAAAACTGAAAACGTAAAAACACTGGTTTTGTGAGAAAACATCACTTTTATAAAAACATCTGTGATCAGCTTCGATTTAAAYGAGCCGTTTATCGTTTCATCAGAGAATCCTACATTTCCCAGAATGCTTTTCTGCCTCGGCTGCTTCCTGTGGACCAAAACTTTACTCAGGTTTACTTACCTTTACTACTGAATCTTCACTCTCGAAATACAAAAACATGGCCCCCGCTTCGTGTGTTTGTGGGGGTCATAATACACTAACGTGTTTGTTTCTTTTTAAAAAGCGATGCACTCAGTTGTGAGGCTGATTTAAGACACTCAGCCGTGTTCGGACTAGCCTTTAGCTCATTAGTCCCATCGGATTTAGAGGTCAAAGA
Organism: Austrofundulus limnaeus; assembly: GCF_001266775.1. Classification (NCBI taxonomy): domain Eukaryota; kingdom Metazoa; phylum Chordata; class Actinopteri; order Cyprinodontiformes; family Rivulidae; genus Austrofundulus; species Austrofundulus limnaeus. The sequence goes on from NW_013954972.1 coordinate 12,865, forward strand.
GCCATCTACAACAGGTAAGACACTGACTGTTTAAATTTTAACTTTAGAACAAACGGCTCCTAAGAAGTAAAGAAAATCACAGACGTCTGTTTTTAAAGTTTTCAGGCAGGTTTGTTTCTTGATTTTAGAAGTTCTGAGTTTTAATATTTTCTTTACTTGGTTCTTTAACTGCAAACAGGAACTCAGATCTTTGTAAAAACACGGCAGCAGCTCATCGAGTTAATGTGTCGTGAATTTAAAAGTGTTTTACTGAAGCTTGACCCAAAGCTGGGATTTATCAGAAACATTTAGTATTTTTGGATCAGAACACTCGAGTTAAAGCAGGTTCTGATGGAAGAGAAGAACCAGAGGCTGGACCTTCATGAAGAGCTGCTGACAGAATCTGGACCCCGATAAACCCAGCTMAGGCGGGTCTGAAACACTTGGGTGTGTGCTGCCTGGAGGCCCGGTTCTGGTCCTCACTGGTCCCGGGCTTCGTACAGAAGTTTGGCAGCCTGTCGGGAAGAAGAAAGGAGGAACTGAGACAAACGTTTGTGGCTTTTTAACAATCAGCTCAAAGGTTTCTGGACCGGGTCAGAACCAAACCGGACCGGGTCAGAACCAAACCGGACAGACAGAGAAATTAAAAGTTTATATTTCAGTTTAACTAAATGTTTTGTGTGAGGGAAATCCTTTTCTCTTTTTCTTGATGCAGTTTCGTCTCAAACTAGATTTATTTTTTTGGCTCCAGTCCCAGTTTGGGGTCACCTTGGCTCCGCCCCCTTGGCTCCGCCCCCTCAGCTCACCTTGTGCATGGCAGCCAACCACAGGGCGGCCACCTTCTTATCATCAGCTGCCTCCAGGCGCAGCTGCTGGACGTCCTGAGAGCCCATCGGCTTGTAGTGGAGCAGCATGCCGCTGGCCCGGGCCGAGCCTCCTGCGCGCACGCAAACACACACACACACACACACACACACACACACACACACACACACACACACACCCACTG
>NW_013954972.1:14912-15237 GCF_001266775.1 Austrofundulus limnaeus
TATTTATACACTTTAAAAGGGTAGTCAGGTGTAAAGGTTGTTAAACCGTCAGGTGTAAAGGTTGTTAAACCGTCAGACGTAAAGGTTGTTAAACCGTCAGGTGTAAAGGTTGTTAAAACGTCAGGTGTAAAGGTTGTTAAACCGTCAGGCGTAAAGGTTGTTAAACCGTCAGGCGTAAAGGTTGTTAAAACGTCAGGTGTAAAGGTTGTTAAAACGTCAGGTGTAAAGGTTGTTAAACCGTCAGGCGTAAAGGTTGTTAAACCGTCAGGTGTAAAGGTTGTTAAAACGTCAGGTGTAAAGGTTGTTAAACCGTCAGGCGTAAAGG
>NW_013954972.1:16237-17027 GCF_001266775.1 Austrofundulus limnaeus
ATTCTCAGTATCTTTAAAACTTGTTTAATTTAAACGATTAAATCAACTGTTTTTGTTCCTGAACTCAGTTATTTTACAGTTTCTTGTTTCTTCGGCTTCAGGAGGTAAAACTGATAAAATGGGAAAAGAGTTGAAACAAGTTTGAACCGACAGCTTCAGCAGCAGCAGACAGAACCTCCTTTAGTTTGTGGGTCGGTCCTTCCACAGTAACACGGGTCACCTGAAGCTGATAGTTACCCCGAGGGTTTCTGCTCGCTGTCCCGGCTCGACCCGCCGCCACCGCCCGTCAGCTTCCGGACCAGTTTCTCACTGCTCCGCCGGAGCGACGCTCGCAGTTTACTGAAGGAGCCGCTCCTCTTCAGAGAGCCGGAGCCNTGCCACACGTAACATGCCAGTTACACACTACACATTACATGTTACACGCCACACGTTACATGCCACACGTAACATGCCAGTTACACACTACACGCCACGCGTCACGTTACACGCCACACATTACATGTTACGCGCCACACGTTACGTTACGCGCCACACGTTACATGTTACACGCCACACGTTACGTGCCACACGCCACACGTTACATGCCACACACCACACGTTACATGCTACACATAACATGCCAGTTACACACCACACGTTACATGTTACATACCACAAATACACGTTACACGTTACACACCACACGTTACATGTTACACACCACACGTTACATGTTACACACCACACGTTACATGCCACACACCACACGTTACATGTTACACACCACACGTTACATGTTACACACCACACG
>NW_013954973.1:0-5911 GCF_001266775.1 Austrofundulus limnaeus
CAGCAAGTTAAACTATTTTTTTCAACGTACATAATATACAAGTTTCACTTTTTAAATGGAATTACTGAAATAAATCTACTTTTTCATGATATTCTAATTTTATGACCAGCACCTGTATTTTTGACTCATATCTTAATCTGCAGTTGTGCTGTTTCAGCAGTTGATCAAAACGTTCAGCTCCTTTGGGACATTCTGGTTTTGACTTTTCAGCAAGTTAAACTATTTTTTTCAACGTACATAAAACACTTTCAGATGTTTATAAAACGTTACTGCAGCCTTCAGATTTGTTCTTTTTTGTGTTAATGTCAGCTATTCTGCTGATTACAACTTTGATTAGCTTTTTTCTGCTAATTTAAGCTTTTTCTGCTTCTTTCAGCTGTTTTTTTTTTACTATTTAAGCTACTTTTTTAGCTATTTCAGCTGAAGTAAACTCTTCATGGTAAATTCAGCTTTTTTTAAACAAGTTTTTAGCTACTTATCTGCTACATTCAGCTTTTTTCGTCAATTTTACAAGATTTTTGTTCTTTTTTTCAGCGTTAAGCATTCTCAATGCAGTTTTGCAGAAAATGCATTTTCTCTAGTTTACTATGGTTTTAATTTGCCGTATTAATTTTCAGCTAATGTTGGTCAAATTATACATTTTTCAAGTCGTCAAACCAGAAATGAGCCGTTCTCGTAAACAAACGTGTAATTTAAAACTAGAAGCTAAAAAGAAGAAAATCTGAACCGTTTGGGACGACAGCACTGAGCCTTATCTTGACTTGAAAAATATATTTTTTCGTATTTTACAACAAACATTTGCGTTAAAAGTACAATTTTTGTATAAATATATGCAGGTTTAACTGATTTCTTCCACCGCCTCTCTTCTGAACCTGACACCCCCCCCCACCCACCCCACGCTGAAAACAGCTGAATGTTGATCAGAAGCCGTCCTCTGACAAACAGAATGTCTGCTTCCTGTTTACCTGCTCGCAACTAAACCCCGCCCCCTTTCCCCCCTCGATGTTTGGATCCTCCTGAGCCCCTCCCTCCTATCTGCTCCCTGCTGTTGTGGTCAGTGTGCTGCTCCCCCCTCCACCTGCCCCCCTCCTTTGAGGCGTTGCTCACTCCACCAGGCACGTCTTGYTGCTCGTGCACTCTTGTTGTGACGCTGTGAGGCTGAGTGATGCTCTAACGCCACTTATAGTCTCTCCTAAGTGTAAAGCGGTGGCGCCCTCCTGTGGCCAGGTGTTTTCCTGGGAGTTTTATTCAGGTACAGTGCCCCGACTCATTCCTGCGAGAGAGAGAGGGGGGAGGGGTTCCAGACTGTTCTGACCAGGGGAGACCCCACAGCTGGTGGCGTCTCCCAGGGCCAGGCAGTCCTGAGGGTCCTGCCTCAGAACTGACAGCAGCATGCACGATTAATGAAGGAAGAGAGTTAACTTGTTGCTGCCGTGATGTGAAACGAGTCATTTTCAGACTTTAACATGTCGAACTGCATGATCTGTAGTAAAAGCAGGACTTTAAACAGTTTGTTTATTTAATGCATGAAAGTTTAATAATAAACATGCAGCTGTGAGTGACCAACACCAGACCCAAACTCTTCATCCTCTCTGCAGCTGGTCTACGGAGGAGTTTCCGGTTGAGCCGTAAGGACCGACGGGGGTCTTCAGGAGAGGGTTCAGAGAGCGGGGACCAGGAGTTCCTGACGTACGAGGAGGTGACCCGCTTCCAGCAGAGACCCAACGAGCGGCCGCGCCTGGTGGTCCTCATCGGTGAGTAAAAGTACAAGTATCTTATCAAAAAGTTAGTCACCTGTAAGAATATTATTTGAGTAAAAGTCTTAAAGTATCTGATTTATTTTGTACTTAAGTAATGAGTAAAAATGAGAGGTTAGACTTTCAAAATACATTTTTAAGGCATGCAGCTGTGTACAAACTGATATGTCAGAATGGTAAATATTTATACTTCTCATCCAACCACAATTAAATTCAAAGGCACAGTTTATCTGGATAGAATTTTTATTTTATTTACAATAACAAGCTGGAATGAAATAGGAGTAATGATTTTCTACTTCTTACCTTTTTAAAAAAATTGTCTTAAAAATAATTACTCAAGTAAAGTACAGATAACCAAAAATTCTACCTGAGTACAGTAACAAAGTATTTGTACTTAGTTAATTTACAACTCTGTGGATTAGTCACCATATGTGAAAAGCTCTGAAGTGTTTTTGTCAAACATTGTTTTAGGGTCACTTGGAGCTCGGATCAATGAACTGAAGCAGAGGGTGATCGCTGAAAATCCACATCGTTACGCTGTAGCTGTTCCACGTAAGGCACCGTTTTAAACACAGAACATGAATAAAACAATAAACTAACGGCTCTTTTTCACCAACAGATACCACCCGGCCCAAAAAGACTCAGGAGAAAGACGGAGTTGAGTATCATTTCGTCACAAAACAACAGTTTGATGCAGACGTTCTAAACAACAAGTAAGTTTCTGCTCGTTTACTTTAATTTGAACATTAGTTTTGTTGTAAAACGCTTGAATTCTCGTCGTCTCTGCAGGTTTATAGAACACGGGGAGTACAAGGAGAACCAATATGGCACCAGTATCGAGGCGATCCGCTCAGTGCAGGCCAGGAACAAGATGTGTATAGTTGACGTGCAGCCCGAGGTAAGTTCATGACGTGTGCCAGGTCTCGTCTCCCTCACCCTCTGGACGTTAATCTGTCTCCAGGCCCTGAAGAGGCTCCGAACAGCAGAGTTCAAGCCGTACGTCGTCTTTGTCAAACCTCGCATCCCTGAGAGCCGCCGCCGCCGCAGCGCAGCCACCTCACCTGGAGGAGGAGGAGGAGGAGAGCACGGCCGCGTGACGGTGAGGCTTCAAACTTAAAGGGATCCACGATTAGTTGTAACATTAGACTTTATTTGATAAACAAACATTTATTTTAACTGTAAAATAAAGACTGCAAAAATACTGTAGGCCGTTTAGTTTTGTAAATTTTTAAAAATATATTTTAACACGGACGGAGCCATTTTATTTACACACAAAGCATTCTGGGTAAATGATGACGTGGATAGGTCGTCGGTGCGAGGCTGCTAGCGAGCTATATCCACCCTGAAGGTTAATCTTGGACAATATCTGATGATCGACTCTTTTAAATGAAACCAGAGAGCGTTGACAGAGAGGAGAAGGTAGAAATGACTCAGCCTGGAACTGAAAATATGGATGGAGGACAACAGAGCTGCTTCATGGAAGAAGAACCTCAGCTTAGCCTGTTAGCCTTCGCGCTAGCACCAACGCTATATTGCCTTATATGTATTAGCTAGGTGCTAGTGCAACAAACAAGCTAAACTGAGGTCCTCCATCCATATTTTCAGTTGCAGACTGAGTCATTTTTGTGTTCCCCTCTCTGTCGTGTGGATGGAGGACCTCAGTGACGAGAGGAGAATGTGTAGCGCTGAACTAATACATATAAATGGTGATAGTGTCAGGGCTAATGCTAAAGCTAACAGGCTAAGCTGGGGTTCTTCTTCCATAAAGCAGCTCTGTTGTCCTCCATCCATATTTTCAGTTCCAGGCTGAGTCATTTCTACCTTCTCCTCTCTGTCAACGCTCTCTGGTTTCATTTAAAAGAGTCGATCATCAGATATTGTCCAAGATTAACCTTCAGGGTGGATATAGCTCGCTAGCAGCCTCGCACCGAGGACCTATCCACATCATCATTTACCCAGAATGCTTTGCGTGCAGATAAAATGGCCCCGTCCGTGTAATATATTTTTAAACTTTTAGTTTAAAAATTATAAAAACTGAACATCCTACAGTATTTTTACAGTCAAAATAAATGTTTATTAAGTAAAGTCTGTTACAACTAATCATGGATCCCTTTAATTTAATGTGGTCTCATTAATGTGATTTTCAGGTGCATCTTTTCACTTCTCTTTCTGAAATAAAAGGCTGTCCTGTGACTTTTGACTCACCCTGTAGAATGACGAACAGAGAACAAGATTTCATTCAGTTCAAATAACAAATCAAGTCTCCTCCTCCTCCTCAGGATGAAGATCTCCAGGAAATGCGTCAGTCTGCAGTTCAGATCGATCAGCTGTACGGACACCTGGTGGACCGGGTCCTGATCAAAGAGGACTCTGCCAGCGCCTGCACAGAACTGAAAGGGATTTTAGAAAGGCTGGAGCGAGAGTCCTTCTGGGTCCCCATCAGCTGGGTGCGAACCTGAACCRGAGTCCTCTTCAGAGGAACTTACCTAAATCTTGCACTGGTCTTCTGGTGACTCGATACCTCTGCACCTCGAGTCGGCTGGACTACAGAAAATGAAAGGATTACCTCAATTTGTTACATGTTTGCTTTCCCATTTGTTTCCTAGAAACTTCATTTAGCTGAATAGTGAAGGTGTTAGTTACAGTGTCCACTTATTTAACTTTATTAATACAGGAAGGAAAAGACAATTCTGATTTTAAAATCCACACTTAGTCCACATGAAGTTAGATGATCTTTTCCATTAAGGCTCAGATGCACAAATAGATCTTTAGAAATTAAAAAAGTCAAGCGTTTACAGTTCTTATATTTAAAGTAACGGTGCAGCCTGAAACAGAAGTTTACTATAAAATATTAGATGAAGAGTTTTGTACTTGCATGTGCCAACACAACTTAAACAGGCAGATTCTGGACTTTTTTCCCCCTCTAAGGAGCTCTGTCCAGGTCTTAATAAAATCACACAACACTTTGTTTCAGACAGGAAATAAAATCTCTGAATATAACAAGTGAGGGGTCCTGTCTGGATGTAGCCTCAACACTAGAGCCCCCTCTGCTGGGTTAAAACTCATATTTAATTTTCTGTCTGAACTAAAAAGGTGTCCACAGACTTTTGACTCACTTCAGCCAGCCTTGGTTTTTAAAAACTTAACTTATTTTCTAAATAATTTAAAGTTAATCATTTAACATTCTGTAACCAGAATGTTTTATTCCCTCAGATTAGCTCATGTTATTTTTTGTAGCATGACTTTGACCCACCGGTCCCCCTCATCCTGTACAGAAGAAACATTTAGTCAAGTTTCCACGTGGAATGTGATCATTTTCTACGAGTTTCAAGGAGAATGCATGACGGCCTAATCTCACATGTAAATATTTGTAAATGTTACTCCTCGCGTGCCAACGAAAAGATATCGTAGCACCTCAATGCAACCTGTTCTGTCAATCTTCGGGTGGAAGTCGGTGTTTTCACATTAACTTTTGCATACAAGAATGGATTTTTGTACAGTTTCTTGCACATATCTGTATTTTTGGCTGAAGTAGAAACTAAAAGTTTTTACGTAGGGGAATTAGAGGAACGATTGTAGCAACCATGAGTTTCACGTTAATTTTTTTAGCATGTGATTATATATTAAAACTTGAACATTAAATCAGGTAGTAGAGACACATCTGAGGTCACTCTGTTGAATGTGAGCGTCTGTTTTCACGTCTGACACAAGAAATGTTCGTTCTGGTTGTTCGAAATGCTTTGTAACCTGACATGTACAAAGTGCCATAAATAAAAAAACCAACACAGATGTGTGATTTTACCTGCATGATTTATACGATCCAGAAGAGTTAGACCTTCAAAACTCTATCAGACGTCCTCGACCCACAGGAGGCTGTCACTGAGTCGATCTGAGAAAATTACAGATGAACATTAAGTCACTGCTGATGAATTTTCTGTCCAAATATAACTGCTTTATTTTTGTAATAATTAGCAAAAAATTCTGAGCTGTGGTTCTATCCTCGACTTTTCTTTCTGTAGAGCAGTGGTGGCTGCTATTCTGCATGTTCCTCTGAACACCTGATACAATTGCCTCTAATTTCTGCAAATATCTGTTAAATTATTAATTTAAATCAGGTGTGTTGAAGCACAGAAACATATACAGTATATATACAC
>NW_013954973.1:5953-8852 GCF_001266775.1 Austrofundulus limnaeus
CGGTTGGAATTATCAAAGGTTTTTGACACCTGAGAGACACCGTAGCAACTCCTTTGCGTTTGGAAGCGGGGGGTGGGGGTGGGGGGAGGACCAGGGAGGATGATTTAATCACTCAACCACTAGATGTCGCTGAAAACAAATCCTACACACTGTGCCTTTAAGTAAGGCTAAATAAGGCGTTACCGCACCTAGATGTCCCGAGCTACACCTGCATCACTCCAGTAATGTACATTTTGTTTATTTGATCCAAGAATCGGTTCAGAAGTACACACACACCGCAGAGCCTGTGGTTTGAAGTGAACACTTTGCGCTGAGGCGGGGGAACGATGTGGGCCACKAAATAATGTGCCTCGCCCAGATCGTTCGGCAAGCCGTGCTAATTAAAATTAGACGATTTTAAAAATTTGGTCATGCAAAACACGGCCGCTCAGCTCAACGGTTGCTTGGTGGCAAAACACTTTAATTCTGATATTGGATGTGGGAATTCAAATTTTTGCCATTTTTAATCATCAGCTTGTCTCCAGCAGCTGCAGTCAAGTGAGATCCTGGCTAAAGAAAATGAATCTAGAATCAGAGCTGATGAAGAACTGAACGCCAATTCAGCCACCGTGCAACGTATTATGTAACAGATAACTCTGGGTGCATAGTGTTCAGTGAACACTATGCTGGCAGTTAGAAGTACGCCACCCAAAACCTGAAAATATAAAGTTATTAAATCCCATTTCAAATGTTTGCTCCAAGAACTCATCACTTTCAAAGCAACATCGAAAAACAGGAATTGGTCTTACATGTTCCATCAACTTTTCTATTTTTGGTTTCCAGTGAAATATCAGTAAAGCCTTTGAAGAAATCCTGTGGACAATGTGTACAGTTCAACAAGTGAAAAAAAAAGTTAAATCTAAAATGTAAAAAAAAGAAAAAAGGCCTTGAAAGTCTTTGATTGTCTCACTTTAAAAAACGTATTTTTTTTTTTACAATCATAAGCACAAAGCTCTAAAAATATCAACAAAAGCCARTAATCTGAAAAATCAGCAAACTCTTGATTGGTGTCTTAGTGCAGCTTTTGGAACATCAATTCGTCATGTTAGGGGAAAAAAAATACCACTTCCACCATCTTCCCTGTAGTTTTTTCGCTCAGGTCCGTGTCAGGGCGTTTGTGTTTGCCGGCTGTCGGACGGCTGCGTGTGCAGCTTGGCGCTGAGAAGAGAATTGATGTAAGGCCAAATCCTATCCGTCTCTGTACCAGAAAACGAGTGCAGGATTCCTTGCGACCTGAGTGGAGAGTGAGGAGAACAAAAGAAGTGGAAAAACAGGTAATGGTTACACAAATATACTGGATAAAAGGAGGATTATTCTGTTCACAAAGCACAGGGGGGCATCAAATAGCAACAGCTTGCTGTTCAGTTTGCAGATGTTCTGCGCTCATTTGTATACTTGGCACCACAACGCTTTATTTTTATACAAATTATGTGAATACACTGTAGTGTCACCGATATAAGTCTGAGGGTCAAAAATAGCTGCTAGCTCCCCTCAGGCACTGATACCTATGGAAGAGGTTCGTGAGCTGTGGACTACAATCAAGCTAAGACATGACAAGATTGGAGTATTGGAACAAAGAATTGACGACTTGGAACAGTGCTCCAGGGTTGATGACATTATAATTAATGGATTGGCTACTAAACATCGTATACGCCAGGGTTGTGGACATTGACCAACAAGGGGAGGATGCACCACCTGAGGAGCTGAACACTCAGGAACAACAAGTGATCCAGTATATGAACAGTAAGAACATCAAACTAGAGAGTCAGCAAATCTCAGCTTGCTACACTCCTCCACATAAGAATAAGGCAAACATACCAACTATTGTGGTTAAGTTGGTTAAAAATAAGTATAAGTTTGAAATAATGAGATGGGTAAAAAAAGCTTGAAGGAAATGGGGTTTATGTCAGTAGCTGCGTTTCCAATGCAAATGTGCGCAAAACTTTGTCGATATTCTGTTAATGTCGAAAAACACAGTTTCGCAACTGCGGTGTTTCCATTAAGAAAGAAATGTTATTAAAGTCAAGCGTGAATACGTTTGTTCTCGCAATAAGTCATTACAAACATGGCGGCAATGGATGTAAACACATAGCATGTTGCTACCGCGACACTAGCGCTCATCATCAGAGGAAACGTCGGCGTCTTTTATCGAGGCTTTCCAGCGACAAGCCCCTACATGGACTGCATGGACTACGAGAATGTAGTTCATTAAGGGTTTTCAAAAAAATTCTAAAAAGATATATATTTGAGAGTTACAAGTGAAAATAACTTTAAATTGTTATTGTATTTGTTTTGTTAAAGATTGCTTGTTTTCTTTGTTTTTTGTGTTTTTTTATAGCAATGATTAGGGGTAGTTTAGTTTAATTGGATGTGTAGGACAGGCATAAATATAAGCCTTGTGCTTCTGCCTGTACCTTTTCAGTCAAAATGTTTACATTTTTGTACTGTTTTGTAAAGTTTTGATTTGTTGCTGAACAATTTTGATGAATGAAAATACCAGCGATCTCATAAATCCCAAAAAGAAATGTTTTCACTAACTTGTACAAGTCTATCACAGGCTTTGCCACGTCCTTGTAATGTCTCAGTCTCGCCATCAGAGCCTCAGGTTTGTCGTCGTCGTGCTGAATCAGCGGCTCCCCGGTGACGTCGTCTTTACCCTGAAAGTCACAACAAATCAGTGAAAAAGGCTCTACTCTAAAAATGGTTTCACAATAAAATAAAACCAATTAAATTCTAGTTGGACACTGCAGGTTGAAAAAAAAAACGTTTTTGAAATAATTATTGAAAGGGTTTTTCTTTATTACATTTCATTAAAGTTCATTGTGTGTGTATCAAATAAAGTTTTTAGTACGTTACAAAT
>NW_013954973.1:9852-12724 GCF_001266775.1 Austrofundulus limnaeus
AATGCAATACTTTTGTGTGGGAACGCAAAAAGAAAAATAACCCATGTCCCCTCGCGGGCTCCGTACATAAGAGACGAGATACAAGCTGAGTCATAAACTAAAACGTTCAAGGAAGTAGTCCTTTATGTCGTTACTGRGGTTTAGTTGGTAACAACTGAACTAACATTAGAAAAGCTGCCAATTTAGAGGAACTTTAAACTGTCCCACACCTGAACTTGAGGCGGGTTGAAGCTCATGTTGTAAACTCTGCCACTGGACGGATGGATCCAGCGATCACTCAGTCTCTCCCTCAGAGTCTCATAGGGGATGTTGAGGCTGATGACTAGGTCCAGCTGACACAGGTTGTTCAGGGCCTGAGCCTGGGCCAGCGTGCGGGGGAAACCTGGACACACATCAGAGAAAGACAAACGTGTCAGAGTTAACCAGGAAAAATAAACAGTGGCGCAACCTTTTGTTTTTCCTGTTTACTGTTCCAGAAAATACAAGACAATTATTAATGAACTCACTGAAAACTAGTACCAAAGCATGGATCAGACAACAGTAATAACACATGACAAACCAGTCATGGTAGCAGTTCTGTAAAATTACAGTAATAAATGCTAATATTTGCTCAAACATGCTGGTGTTAAATTAACTGRAACTTTGTTTAGCTTGTTGGTAAGAAAACTGAGCAACAAATAGGAACTGATCAAACCGAAGTTCTCTCATTTGCTTTAGTTTATATAAATTAATTTGTTGATTCARGATTTGATTCTGCAAAAGTCTTGCAAATCAGAAAAACGGATCTACTTCTTATAACTGATCAGATGTGTCTGCGTGCCCAAACCTGTGGTCCCTGTCCCCAACTCGGGTACCGGTTTTAAATATTCACGTGTTCGTGTGTCAAAACTGTTGAACATGCTCTAGTTTGTTTCATCAGTGTTTGGCACGTCTCTCAACTAAACTGGATAATATTTAACATGGAAAAAGAGGCGCTGATCTTTTTTTTTTTTCGGTCATCCTTAAATCTCACCAAGCCCTCAAAAAATATGTGACCTAAATGTGTTACTGGTGATTACTTCTCTGTAACTGATCAACAACCATGGAAGACGATGTTCCACCACACCCAACATTTATAAACACAGACTCATAAACCCAGTGACCCATGTCTATTTAGAGCTTTCACACTATCTAAAACTATGTGAATTAATTGTTGCATTGTTGCATAGAAGCTGCTATCACATCAAAGGTAGCTTAAGATTTGTAAACCTGACTCAGTTATTGCCATTCTGTGTTAATACTGATTAGCTATGGTGGCCATCTTGAATAGGGTTGACCCAAACAGTAACTAAATGTAGATTTACGTTTAATTGTTACTTTCTAAGAGTTTCAGTCAAATCTATCCATTGGTTTGTGAAACACTTTGCTAATACTACAAACAAGAACACTCACATAGCCAAAAAACATTATTGCCCTTTGCTTATGGTTGAGATTAGAGGTCATTGCTAACCAAAACGTTAGCTTAACTAATCCACTAAGGAATAACCTTAGCCCTGCTAACACTAAACCGATAAGCAGATAAAATATTAGTGGAAGCAGGGTCACGGGGGTCACCGGTGCCCATATCCAGCAGTCACAAGGCGAAGGGTGGGGTACACCCTGGACAGGTCACAAGTCCATCACAGGGTCACACATATAGACAAAGAACCATTCACTCTCACTCACACCTAGGGACAATTTAGAGTTATCAATTAACCTAACAGTCATGTTTTTGGTCTGTGGGAGGAAGCCTGAGAGCCCAGAGGGGAACCCACCAGAGGCGATTGCTGTAAGACTGCAAGGGAAGCTCGGCTTCCCCTAAAATATAAAAAATAAAAAGATCAAATATATACTGTTGTGAGTACATGTCATTGACTAAATATGCACTACAACGCGCTCAACTTTTGTTCAGAATCAGCTTCTTATCACTGGTAACAACGCGACTTTCCTCTCACTCATTCCCGCAGCTTCACAGTGCTCATTAGCGATGCAAAGACTGCAGCGAAACGAGACGTGTCATTGGATAAATGCTGGCTTTGTCCTACCCATCGGACGGTGAGCATCTCTGGGGGTCTATGGAGCAGTGGGCTGACTCGGACGCTCAGCTCCTGCATGATGATTGGATGATCTGTCTGAGGCTGAATCCCTTTTTGATTTGACAGCGAAATGAGCGAAAAAGCGATATTTTGGTGTAAACATTCCGTGGGAGCAGTTTTTAGTTTTGTTTCTGTTCGGAGTTGAACCGGAAACTTTGTTAATCCTTTTAGCAGCATTTTCTTTGTTAAAAATGGCTAGCAACAAATCGAGCTTCTATTTCTGGTTGTTGTTTTGTAGCTGCTTGTGTTTGGAAATCCATAATTTTTGAAAGAAATCTGTATTAACATGCAGGTGGGGTTGGGGGGGGGGCTTTTCCATCATCCTACAGGCTCTGATAAATAGATCTGAAACTGAGTTTTTGAAAAAAATCTGTAAAATATGAAAAAATCTGTGAGACTGCTCTATATCCGTATACCTGCAAAATTAGTAAAAATCTGTGTAAATTACAGGAGGCAATCCATACAACTTGACATGTATGCTGTTCAAAGTTTAGCTACTAATGATGCTACATGCTGTCCTGATGCATCTCAGTAATCCAGGTAAAAAATCAAAAAGAGAAAAAAATTGTATAGGTCTTCTGGACGGGTTCTTCTCTTATGAAACGTTTCGTCTCTCCTCCAAGAGACTTCTAGTTGAGCGCGTTGTAGCACATATTTAGTCAATGACATGTACACACAACAGTATATAGGGATGCACCGATACCAGATTTTTGAAAACCGAGTACGAGTACAAGTACTTACATTAAAGTACTTGCCGA
>NW_013954973.1:13724-16165 GCF_001266775.1 Austrofundulus limnaeus
GTCCGGACCAACGCTGGAAACGAACTCTGGTTCGTTTAAAGCGGAGCAAATTATCAGGTCTGAATACGACCTAAGTTTGTTTGGTTCTAAATCTTTAAACCGACACAAAAAGGAGAAATATCCGCTATATTAGTGTTCTGAAATAATAATCTTTAAGTCCTGCAGAATAATCCCAATGTTTTTATAAGCTTTTCACATGTCTCAGATGATAATGTTAAAAGCCCTGGCCATGAAATAGTTCTGGGATTCTGAGGGGAGTGGCATCTCCACTAACCAATCAGACTGTGGGGATGGTTGGCAGATCTTTCCAAAGCCATGACTTAGCATTTTAACAAACATGTTTTATAACAATGATTCAATGGAAAGTATTAATCATTAGATATTAGGTTTATCGTTACGCATCAAAGCACTGCAACACACAAACCCAGACAATCTTCTTACCGTCCAGCAGCCAGCTGTGGTTGCTCAGCTGCTCCAGTTTGGGCAGTACCAGCCTGATCACCACAGGGTCAGGAACCAGCATGCCTCTCTCCACGTAGCTCCTCACCAGCAGCCCTGCCTCTGATCAACAACAAGCAAAACCAGTTGTGGRAGAGCATTCTGCTTCTTGGCACGGATTAGAACACAGAACAAGGCCTGTTTTAGTATCCAGAGTCACCATCTGAGGGAACTTCCTGCAACTCAAAGCGTTTAACCTTTAAGTTTGGAAACTGAGGGGAGTCCCTGTTGGATAAATGTTCTCTCTATCACCAAACTAAAAGTTCGATTTCACAGGCCTGAAAACGGAAATGCAAAGGGTGTTCTGCAAGAGACATAACTTTGCAGAGATTTTTTTTTAAAGAGTAAACTCAATGTAGGTTTCACTTTACTGTAGTTTTTTTTTAAGTTTTGCACATTCAGAGACTGTAATCTGTAATAAGGAAGTTCTGGGGGTGTTCACACACAACCAACGGTTTCCAGATGTTTTGAGGAAATTATGGTTATGCAATAATAAATCTTAAAGTAACGCTCTAAAAGAATAGGCAGCTTTGCAAAGAAACAAGAGAAAACAAGAGAGAAACCAGCAGATTTGTTTTTCGTCTCAACGTGTGTCTCACAGCCAGATGGAGGGGGGGAAAAACAGGACAATTCCCTCCATCTGGCTTATTTTACAACTTCCCTCATCACTGCATGCGTCTTTGTTGTCATATTAACGACAGGAAAACATACTAATCGTGAAACCTAAACATGAAGCAGAGAAAACGACGCGCAGCATTCAGAGATCAGGCTCTTCCTGTTGACACTGAAGCCTCTTGGTTTTATTTATTTATTTATTTTTAGGGTTTTCTCTCTCTTACCTGTTTTGGCTGCTATGCCCTCGCGTATAAAGCGCCCACTGGACAAGTACTGCAGGCCAAAGCTGTGCGCGATCCTCTCGGATATCGTGCCTTTTCCTGATCCCGGTGGACCCATGATGGCTGCACGGAATAACTTTGCCATGTCTCCAACAACAACAACAAAACAAACAAACACTAATCAATCGGATAAGAAGCCAACGATGCTCAAATACCCCCTGCTAGTGCGCGAGCTCAGCTCCTCCACGTGAACGATTATAAAAACAGAAAACAACCCAACTCTTGAAAAGTCCGACGCAGATCTTTCTAAGAGCCTGGAGGTCTTTTTACGCACGGCCCCTCTCTCTGCAGGCGCGCATTTGGAATCTTGTTCCCCTCAAACCCGAACGAGGTCAAAACAATTTCTTTTTCTTTTTTTTTCTAAGGATGTGCGTGACTCGCTGCGTCTTTAAGAAACCCAAGACTTTCCTCCGCGAATGAATGACGAAGTCTCTACAACGCCCTACTTTATTGCGCGCATCATCGCGAAAAAACGCGGATGACTAAACGGKGCGGGGTAATCTGGTTCCTGTAGTTCTTATGTGGTGGATTTTGTAGGCGGTTAGCAGCATTCGGGGTGGGCATTATTTCTTAATTCTGTTGCCTATTTTAAAATAATATCTATGAACTCAGCAGAAAGTAAAAGTAAATAAACAGTCAGCAATTTAAAAAATGATTTGGATTCKTCTGTTTAAACTATTTTTACAACTAGATAAGGTGAGAATTGCATTTTTAAAGGAAATAGTGTGAAGCTATGGTGATTTTTTTTAAATCAGGAGATTATACAAAATTTTTCGCATTATATATATGACTTGCATAATTTCTCAGATTTTTTTAACACCGTACAGATGCAAACATAAGGACATAAAGAGAGGNAAGAAAGACCGTCCATCATTAAACAGAGGTTGAGGCCTCCGTTTTCAATTGTCCTTCTCCTACAGCGCGGCTATAGCCAGTATCACTCCACCCCCTGCTAACAATAAGTGTTAATTAGGTGTCAACGATAGCCAAGTGATGTGAGTATCAGTCACATATCATAAGTCTGAATTTTGCCTGAAACTCTCAGAC
>NW_013954974.1:0-1367 GCF_001266775.1 Austrofundulus limnaeus
CAACCAGGACAGCCTCTTGATGATATAATGGCAGAAAACGCCACCGCGTGTTATTTAACGCCACCGAGCGTTCGCGCTTTATTTACGGCACCGCGCGTTAGGATTTGCATGTAAAGATACGCCTGATTTATGGCCCCAACGGCTTGCCATAGTTAACATGTGTTTACACATGTTTACACGTGTTTACACGTGTTTACACATGTTTACATTTGTTTACACGTGTTTACATTTGTTTACATGTGTTTACACGTGTTTACATTTGTTTACGTGTGTTTACACGTGTTTACACGTGTTTACATTTGCTTACGTGTGTTTACACGTGTTTACGTGTGTTTACACGTGTTTACATGTGTTTACACGTGTTTACACGTGTTTACATTTGCTTACGTGTGTTTACACGTGTTTACGTGTGTTTACACGTGTTTACACATGTATACATTTGTTTACACGTGTTTACACGTGTTTACATGTGTTTACATTTGTTGACACTTGTTTACACGTGTTTACACGTGTTTACATGTGTTGACATGTGTTTACATGTGTTTACACGTGTTTACATTTGTTTACATGTGTTGACATGGGTTTACACGTGTTTACATGTGTTTACACGTGTTTACATGTGTTTACACGTGTTTACATTTGTTTACACGTGTTTACATTTGTTTACATTTGTTTACACGTGTTTACATTTGTTTACATGTGTTGACATGTGTTTACACGTGTTGACATGGGTTTACACGTGTTTACACATGTTTACATGTGTTTACATGTGTTTACATGTGTTTGCACGTGTTGACATGGGTTTACATGTGTTTACATGTGTTGACATGTGTTTACACGTGTTGACATGGGTTTACACGTGTTTACACATGTTTACATGTGTTTACACGTGTTTACATGTGTTTACATGTGTTTACATGTGTTTGCACGTGTTTACATGTGTTTACACATGTTTACATGTGTTTACACGTGTTTACACGTGTTTACATGTGTTTACATGTGTTTGCACGTGTTTACATGTGTTTACACGTGTTTA
Organism: Austrofundulus limnaeus; assembly: GCF_001266775.1. Lineage (NCBI taxonomy): Eukaryota > Metazoa > Chordata > Actinopteri > Cyprinodontiformes > Rivulidae > Austrofundulus > Austrofundulus limnaeus. The sequence continues at coordinate 1,037 of NW_013954974.1, forward strand.
CATGGGTTTACACGTGTTTACATGGGTTTACACGTGTTTACATGGGTTTACATGTGTTTATACGTGTTTACATGTGTTTACACATGTTTACATGTGTTTACTTGTGTTTACATGGGTTTACATGTGTTTACATGTGTTTACACGTGTTTACATGTGTTTACACGTGTTTACATGGGTTTACATGTGTTTATACGTGTTTACATGTGTTTACACGTGTTTACATGTGTTTACACGTGTTTACATGTGTTTACACGTGTTTACATGGGTTTACACGTGTTTACATGGGTTTACACGTGTTTACATGGGTTTACATGTGTTTATACGTGTTTAC
>NW_013954974.1:2367-3201 GCF_001266775.1 Austrofundulus limnaeus
GGTTTACACGTGTTTACACATGTTTACATGTGTTTACATGTGTTTACATGTGTTTACACGTGTTGACATGGGTTTACACGTGTTTACACATGTTTACATGTGTTTACATGTGTTTACATGTGTTTACACGTGTTGACACGTGTTTACACGTGTTTACACATGTTTACACATGTTTACACGTGTTTACATGTGTTTACATGTGTTGACACGTGTTGACACGTGTTGACACGTGTAAACACATGTAAACACGTGTAAACATGTGTCAACACGTGTCAACACGTGTAAACACGTGTCAACACGTGTCGACACGTGTTTACATGGGTTGACATGGGTTGACATGGGTTTACATGTGTTTACATTTGTTTACATTTGTTTACATGTGTTTACATGTGTTGACACGTGTTTACACGTGTTTACACGTGTTTACATGTGTTTACATGTGTTGACACGTGTTGACACGTGTTGACATGTGTTGACACGTGTTTACATGGTTTGACATGGGTTTACATGTGTTTACATGTGTTTACATGTGTTTACATGTGTTGACATGTGTTTACATGTGTTGACATGTGTTGACATGTGTTGACACGTGTTTACATTTGTTTACATGTGTTTACACGTGTTGACATGGGTTTACACGTGTTTACATGTGTTTACATGTGTTGACATGTGTTGACACGTGTTTACACGTGTTTACATTTCTTGACATGGGTTTACACGTGTTTACATGTGTTTACACGTGTTTACATGTGTTTACACGTGTTTAATTGTGTTTACATGTGTTTACAAGTGTTTACACGTGTTTAATTGTGTTTACATGTGTTTACATGTGTT
>NW_013954974.1:4213-5637 GCF_001266775.1 Austrofundulus limnaeus
GGATTTAGCAGGGCAGTGTCGAAGGCTCCAGGTACTCAATACATGTCTGGAGCAGCAGTTATCTGCAAAAAACTCTGCCATTGTATGGAGGGGGCCGAGAGGCCCAGAGAACTCACTCTCTCTACAGGCAATCTTAAACTTGCTAATGACCTGAATGACTTCTATTCATGGTTTGAAATCATGGACTCCCAACCCCCACCCCTCACACCACTCTGAGTTCAACCACTTTGCATTACACCTAACCCCAGGGTGGACTGNGTGTGTGTGTGTAAATGTTAAATGTCTTACATATTTCTGTGAACTTTAAATGAGCTGTTAATTAATCTTTAGATTGTTAAAATGTTCATTTGTTTTCATTAAATTTATTAATTTATTTATGAGAGTTTATTTTGAGTTTTGTGTCCAGTTACTGGTTTTAACCCATTCACTGCCAGTGTTGTATGATGGGGAAATCTTCCCCCTACTGGTTAACCTTAGAGAGAATCACTGGTCCAGTCCTCCCAGTAGGAGGGACAGGTTTTCACAGGGGAACTGGGTTTCTTACAACACCGGAAGTGACAGGCTGTCACCGGGAGGATGTGGACCAGACGGTCCGGGAGGTCTTCACCTGCCGCGCGCTCAGGTCGCTCAGGTTCGCGGTTTTTCCTTTGATCCGGCGGCTGTCCTGTGATTGGCTGAGCTCTCCGTCAGCCCGCCCACCGCAGATCACAGACTGGGACTCCGCGGACTCGGTTTCCTTCCTCGCATTGAGTCTGGAACCTGGTCCCGGCTGAACGGCACGCCATGGCAGCTACGCACGAGTACAGAACCTACCTTCGGAACCCAGTGGACATGGAGGCGGGTCAGCACCGCTTCCACCAGCCGGTACCGGCCTCAGAGCCCTCGTCCCGGTCGCTGTTGATCGGGACCCTGGCTGTAATGGGACTGCTTCAGGTGGCTTCCAGCATGGCCATCTTGTTGCATCTGACGGGTTATCTGCAAGAGGTAGGCTCGGTGTGCGCCTTGGTTCTGGTTCTGGTTCTGACAGCTCTTCAGAACTTTAATCTCTGAGTTTAGGTGTAAACATGCAGCCGGACCACTAAACAAAAACTGTCAGAGCTGCGCGCGAGTTCAGAAAGTCCGCGGAGTGTTTGCGCAACTTTCCGGTCATAAAAAGTCAGAGGCGTTCCTCCTTCGACCCACACGGTTCTGGTTCGACCCACACGGTTCTGGTTCGACCCACACGGTTCTGTTGTGGCTCAGAGGAGCAGTCTGCAGCTCTGCTTCCTGCGGATCTTTGAACTCTGTTTCAAACACGTCTCCTGGCGCTGCACGAACACACAAAGCTTTGTGTCACTTTGTGCCTGACGTGTGTCCCTGCTCCTGCTCCTGGTCCTGGTCCACAGACCTGGTCCTGCTCCTGGTCCTGGTCCACAGACCTGCTC
>NW_013954974.1:5647-8692 GCF_001266775.1 Austrofundulus limnaeus
CTAACACTTTCCTTGATAACTTCTTTTTCTAATTTAACCTTCTGGAGGGCGGACCATAGATTCTCTAAGCTTTTAGGAAATAACTATTTCCACCCGTCCAGGAGAACAGTAAGGTGACGGACCGCCGTCAGTCACTGTGACAGCTGGATTCTCTCCGGGGAATCAAAAAGCTGAAAACTGTGTCAGGTTTGGCCCCTTCACGCCAACGGGGAAACCTCACAGTGTGGAAAACCACGCCTGGTTTATCCACCTTCAGAAACTCTCCAGACGGAAGTTTTATTCTGAAACCTGGGTTCCAGTCGAGGCTTTGCCTTTTATCTATGGCTGGACGCAGACCCAAGCAAGTCTGAAAACACGCCTTGGGGTTCGCTGTTGATGATCTTGAAGAGGGATTCTCCAGCAGCACCCCCGATACCTGGCAGGTGACTGAAAATCATCTTTGATGTAAAAATCTGGCTGTGTGTGACCTCGAGGTCGGGCAGACGCCGATTAGAACGCTTCGCCCTTCTGGTTAAACCACATTATTTAAGATAAAGTATAAGAATGCTAACATCTTTCTTCCTCCTTTTCCTTAAACTCTTCCTTGCCAACCCTAAGATAAACAGCCTCAAATGTCTGGTATTTAACATCTAATCTGAGGTTTGTGTTTCTATTTAAGTGTGGTTAACAGTTAAGAAGTTAAAAGCTTGTTATTGTTGGTCCCAAAACTTTTTATAGGAAATTAATTGTTCACAATCAAGTGTACTCTAGTGATTCTGTATGATACGTAAAATAAATTATCACAATATTTATGGTTCAAATCAACATTCACTAACTGAGGGTCACTTCTTGTGTCCATTCACTCACTAGAGGAATGTTTACCCAAAATAAAAGTGATCCCTTGCTAAATAAATTACTCTTATAACCTTGTTAGAAGAAGTGCAAGACTGAATCCTTACAGACCTTTGACCCTTGAACCTGACTGTGACAGCTGTTAACACTGTAATAAACCAACATGAAGATGTGATGAAATTTGATGGATAATTTGGAAAACTTTATATGATTTTATTTTTTCAGACAAGATCATACATTCCTTTACAAATTTGTTTATTTTTTGTGTGTTTTTTATTTATTTATTTATTTGTTTATTTACAGCTCAGACAGACCTATGGAAATGTCTACAGTCTGTTCCTTGGTTCTAAACCAGCTGTGGTCATCAGTGGGTTGAAGGCCATGAAGGAGGCCATCTTGGTCAAGGCCACAGATTATGCTGGTCGACCTCAGGACATGTTTGCTAACGATGTTTTTCAGCGCAAAGGTATGTTCATAAAAGTTACTGTGGGAACATTTACTACACTACAGAGAGGAACCATTCAGTCTGTTATCAGCTCACAAGTTATAAGTCTGCCTCTCTGATGGCATGGGGCTGTATTGATGTAAATAAGGAAAAGTAACTACAGATTTTATAACAGCATCTACTCCCATCTAGTAAAGAAAAAGACCCAGGATTGCAGTGGTGGGAAGCACTAATCTAAAAATTAGTTCCACTAGCCCTAAAACACTAACTCAAATATTTAGGTCCCCTAATTCTAAAGCACTAAAATAACCCAGTCAACCCATGAACATTCTTCAACAGACAACATGAGTCACATGTTGCTCTCTTAATACTTATCATTGACATTCCACAGCTGGATTTGAGTTCATATAATGTAAAGAACCTTGGTGTTATTTTTGATCAGGACATGTCTTTTAACCCCCACATTAAAAATGTTACCAGGACTGCCTTCTTCCACCTGAGTAATACGTATCACTGAAATTAGAAATATCTTGTCCAAAAATGACACGTAAAAACTGATTCATGCATTTATCATATCTAGACTGGATTACTGTAATRCTTTATTATCTGGACATCCAAAAACCTCTTTCAGAAGTCTTCAGTTGATCCAAAATGCTGCTGCTAGAGTTTTAATGAGAGTTGTAAGGAGAGATCATATTTCTCCAGTTTTAGCTTCTCTCCACTGGCTCCCTGTCAAATTCAGAATAGAATTTAAAATATTNACACACACACACACAAACACACACACATCCTTGTAACTTTATATTAATTTCCTTTCATCTTAGTAACTATTTATTTCTAACCCAGACAGTTTTCCTAATCCTAACCTGAAACAACCTAATCCACACCATACTGTTAAACCTGTTAGAGAAGCAGGGATTAATTTGTTTTYATGCTGACATTWTTTATTTTTGTTTGTGTGTTTGTGTTTAGGCAGATCTGTCCACAGCTCCACACCGACCCATAGAGGTGAGTCTGACTGAATAACTCTGTTTAAACAGTTGTTTTAAGTTGCATCATCACATTTGTGTCCTTTCACCTCTGTGACAGGAAATATAGTTTTTTAACATTAGTCTGTGTGTTTGTGTTTGTGCACTTGTTTGCCTGGACCATTCGCAAAACATTTTAATAACATTAAAGTYGGTCTGATATGACCCTCTGGTTGGTATCAGAGACACAGTTTGATCCTGGTTTAGAGTTTACTTAACAAATAAGAGTTTTTCTGCTCATTTAGGAGACTGCTCCTCCTCTTCAGCTCCTCTGACTTGTGGGGTTCCCCAAGGCTCTGTTCTAGGCCCTCTGCTTTTTAATCTTTATATGTTGCCTCTGGGGTCCATTTTTAATAAATATAAGATTCCTTTTCACTGTTTTGCTGTAAGGTAAACCTGTCTATCAAGCCAGGTTTGATTAATTCATTGAAACCCCCTCCTGAGCTGTCTGAATGACATAAAAATCTGTCTGAAGTTAAATGTCCTGAATCTAAAGTAAAGTAAGACAGAAGTCCTCAGCTTTGGTAAAAACATTTCTCCTGACAGTCTTGGTCCTCTGGCTTCATCCAGCTGCTCTGCTGTCAGAAAGTTGGGTTTCATTTTTGATAACGTGTTTAAATCGGACAAACAGATAAACTCAGTGGTTAAATGGAGTTTTTTCCAGCTAAGACTTATTGATAAGGTGAAGCCGTACCTCCCAAACAAAGACCTGTAGAAAGTGATTCATGCTGTCATTACATC
>NW_013954974.1:9692-15100 GCF_001266775.1 Austrofundulus limnaeus
ACAAAATGGTCACCCAACAACAATAGCCTCATGCCTCAAGAGGTAGAGGAGCCAAATGGCTGGCACACTGCTGCCAACTAGTGGTCAGAGGCTGAACTACAACATAAAAATGAACGGCTGGCAGGAAAGTTGACATTTTAAACCTTAATAAAAATCGATACAGGGCTTTAAAATATTGATACAGTATTGGGAAATGAAATATRGCGATATTTCAGTGTATCGATATTTTCTTACAYCCCTATTRGATAACATATTTAGCTAACTGTAAACAGCCGGCTGAATGTGACGTCATGTGCAGATAATGACATGACTCACATTATATTTTAAATGTGACCTCCATCAGACTGTGGTTCACAGAAGTCTGMTGGAGGTCACATTTAAAATATAATRYGAACGTTCACACCTAACAGTCAGAACTGAGCATCAGTTACAGTGAGAGTCCGTTCTGCTGCTGCAGGAGTGGGGAACAGGGGTGGTCCTAAACTGTAATGAACAGGGGGCAGTGCCCCTGTAAAACTGGTCCTGGTCTCTGTTTTACTTTAACAAAAAAAGAAATAAAAACGAAGATGTTACACTTTATGCTTTTGTCTTGTGTACCCCATCTTGTYCCCCAGAAAAAATAGGTGTAGAACTGCTAGAGAGTTAAACAATGTAAGAYGATTTATATTTTAGCAGGGAGTGTGACACTTGTTAACACCCACAGGAAGTGCCCTCTGGTGGGACAAATCCTCTGAAACTTTCAGGCCTGTTTTCTCCCTAATCTTGTTTGCAGATGAACAACAAATGTTTATATCTTCTTCATTTATTTTGTTTGCTCTGTGTTTGGCATCATTGGATAGCTTAGAACTTGTTGCTGGTTTTCCTGTGGCCAGTCACATATACACTCGCACAGTTTGAAAAATAAAAACACATTTACATAGAAAAGAGAACAAAAATGTGGCTGAAAGGAATATTTCTTACACTTTGAAGTTGAAGGTCTGAGAATTAAGTTCATAACTGACGTAGATAGTTATTTTTAAACAACATCAAATTAGAGAAAAAGAGCTTACTGGTAATTCTGACAGGACTGACGAGCTAAAGGCTAGTCTGAAGGCAGCCATGATTAACGTATATTGCTGCCATCTTAAAACGATAGTGCAGTCATTTTTGAAGTGATGCTCTGTCTAATAAATGGGACGGCTGTGGCAGAGTGGTTAGGGGAGTCGTCCTGGAACCAGAAGGTCACTGGTTCAATCCCCCGTCCAGCTGTCTCAGTTGTAGTGTCCTTGGGCAAGACACTTCACCTCTAATGCCTCTGATGTGTCCCATCAGTGTATGAATGTGATTGGCACTGATTAGTCTCCATAGATGATTGTACATGTTATCTTTGTAGAGACCTAAATGAGTGCTGTGTGAATGGRTAAATGAGGACAGATTGTAGAGTGAAGAGCTTTGAGGGTCCTGGATGGACAGAAAAGTTCTATATAAGTACAGTCCGTTTACCATTTAATACTCAATAACTACAGTGGTTCATTAGTACATTATACATGACATCGGGCATGGAGTATTGAGAAAGAAGCTGAAGTCTTTGTCCAGACAAGGCCAATGGATGGCCAACCAGTGTGTTAAAATTATTTATCAGACTTACAAAACAAAAATGACATCCTGGTGTGAAAGAAAACAATGTTAGATATTTAACCTCTGCACTTTGACATGATGCTGTAGTTTCTCACTGTTCTTTTCAACTAAACAACCTCTGTGTTGCTGTGCRTCTGTAGCCATGTTTCCATCAAGGTTTAAATGCACATTTTGAAGTATCACATCAGAAAAGGTCAACGGAAACGGCATCGTTTGAAAAAACTTCCTTTAATTTGCAAAAATGTTGATACACTCGCTTGAGGTGGTTTTTGGGTTTTTCGAACAAGAGTTAATGCGTAAAAGGACAGATCGAAACACTTTTGCCAAATAAGTTCTGATGTAACGAACATTTAGCTCACATGTTGATCGGATGCTCTCGCTGTCTGAACGGTACTGATACCAGAGCGACTGCAGCTGGACCCTCCTCCCACTGTCGGCATCTTCTCAGTTATTCCCGTAACGTGAAGAGAACTGCATTTCTTTCTCTACGTCTCCAGACAGCAGTAACATCACCAGAACTAGTTGATAACAGAATAATTACAACTTTCTGACAGCAGAAACACGTTCCTGATAACTTCTCTCCATTGTCCTGAGATGTGTGGACCCTGCAAATTTCAAGTAGGGGTCTCTGCAAAATGTGTTGTCCTGTGGGCGGAGACGGCCCAAATCGTCATTGGCCGAGGTCTTAATGTGGGCGGAGACGGCCCAAATCGTCATTGGCCGAGGTCTTAATGTGGGCGGAGATGGCCCTACTTGTGATTGGTGGAGGTTACGATGTGGGCGGAGATGGCTGGTTAGGGGTGTTTTAACCAAGCCATATTGTAACACGTCCTTTCATATGTATGATGTTCAAATTTCGTGCAGCTAGCACTTTYCTTTCTCAAGTTATGACTAAATGTTGCTTCCTGCCCGACTCGATCAAGCTACTCCCCGCACCGTCAATCCGATCAATCACATCTCGGGTCATCTCTGCCCACATCGTAACCTCCGCCACTCACGAGCAGGGATGTCTCCACCCACAGGACAAAAMCTACTGCAGAGACCCCTTACTCGCAAATTTTGCAACTTTTACTTCCTGTTTAATACACGCATGCGTCTGACGTAACTGATTCGCTTCAAGTCAGTTGATGGAAACACGTCTGATTTGCATTTGTTCATTTTTTCCTTTTTGCAAAATTTAAAAAATTCATTAAAATGTCAAATTAAAATTGGATGGAAACACGGCTACTGTGCTCTGAGCTAAACTGTGTTAACCAACGGTGCTGAGRAACTGTATCAGTCTGCATTAGCACATCTATTTATCCCAAAGGTTTCTTTAAATCTCAGTGGACACTTTGCAGCATCAGCAACATTGACTAATACATGACTTGTGCAAAGGACATATATACATTTTTAAAGTAATATGGTCAATGTTTGATTACAAAACAGGGACAAACTAAACAACATGCCATGTGAATATGTAGACATTTATTATTAGTCCAGCTTCTTTCACAATGAGCATTGTTCATTCATTCAGCTACTAGCCTAGCCTGGGTGATGTTTTTTTTCCTCTTTATTCCATATTCTGTGTTTTCTGACTGATTTCATGCCTTGTTAGTCTAGTCAGAAGTAAACTCTCCAAACTAGCAGTACAAAGAGCGATTTTCAGTTGGTAAAACATTCATCAGTGTGCATTGCCAATGCAATGCACACTATTGTGATTYGTTTCCCATCCAAGCCATCTCAACTTTGGCATGCTTCTCCTCCTGCAAACTTTGTCCTAGAGCTGCCATTGTAATTTATATCTGTAAAGCCCCTGTGCCAAATGATGGCTATGCCTTTTGGTGCCTGTAAAACTTAYAGTTTATGAAATATTAATGTTTAATGAATTATAATGGCAGTCAATGGAGCCATGTATTGGTCCAATACTGCCCCATGCTGTACTCAACTTGGTACTGCACCATAGTTTAATATTTCAACTCAGTAGTTCAGTGTTTACAGTACTAATATGATTGTATTTTGATGTTTTACTATAATATTGTCTTAATACTGCTCGATTGTTGTAATATTATGCATTTTTGTGTCAATAATTGTATTGGCAATGTGGCCTCTTTCTGCACACATACAAACCAACCCCTGCCACCACATTCTGCCACAGCTCCATTGGTCTAATGGTCTATGTCATGGACTTTCATGTGGGAGATCAGGGTTCAAAACCCAGCTAATGTAACTTTAACAAAAAATCTCTTCAAACTTCATATTGTCACACAATTACCTTAATTACAAACACCTGCTGATGTGATAGACACAAGCTGGTATAGAAAACACATTTGAACTTGGTCAAATTTCATTCTGCAAGTCCACTGCTGCAATGACATGCTACATGGCAATGCACACTTGTTTTTACATCGTAAAAACCCATGTCTAGTTGTTATTTGTATCCCTAAAATGTTTTTTTTACCTTTAGTCAAATTTGCTGAATTCGCTTTATTATTATTTTTTTACAGGAGGTGCATCCCAAGCCCATAGTAAACGCACTGAAAGACACAAGGAAAAAAGGACAATGCAAACATCCTAAAGATCGTATGTTGGCATCAGCTCATCTACCAATCAAAGTGAATCAAGGTTTTCCTAAAAGTGAGTCCAGTTTTTCTTTTTTTACTACACTACAAACACTGAGAATGTGACTTTATTACAAACTGTTTATTTTTCTTACAAACCCAACTTTCTAAGAAATATACTGCCTTTAATGGTGTCTTACCTCGGGCACCTTAAGAAATTACACAGCACAGCTCACAAATGGGAAGATTGTTTGCTTTATTTTAGCACAGTGATGTGATGTGTTTGCCTTATTTTGACAGCAATTAATTTCTCTGTGTTGTAAAGTATTCTGGAGTCAAATGTGGTTTGGGATATTAAATGACGACATGACATGATATCTGCTGCATGTGTTTTGTACACCTAAGGCTTGATTTGAATAACTAGAAGCTGAAGACCAGATCTTTTCTATGTCCTGAGACATATGACCCAAGCTTCAACAGAGGGTGGACTTTTTTTTTCTCATGACTGAATTATTTATCTCATTCAGGGATAATTGTTTTGGACCTAGCTGATCAAGCTAACGGTAGCAGTCTGTAAGAGTTGAAGAAAAATAAATAGATGACACATTATCAATGGTATACATCAGGGGTCTGCAACCTTTACAATCAAAAGAGCCATTTCAGCTCCTTGTTTCACCAATAAAATGTGTCCGGAGCTGTAAAACACGCTACAACTGTGATTATCAACTGGTGGTCCTTGAGCCTTTTTAAGGCCTATTCAGGAAACTTTATGGTCAGTGGAGGTGACATTATAAAACAAACAAAAAGATATTACATTAGTTAATATTATACACATCATGACAAATAAAAAGACCATAGTCATGTAAACAAGAAAAATACTGTATATAATTTATACCAAATTTCATAAAAACTAGTACAACTGAATTATTCAGGCATAAATTTTTTCCTAATTCTTATTATTATTTAGTTTTCAATTTATTTAAAGGTAAATTTTGATGGATTTGAGATAAAAATCAAAGAAAGAAGTTGGATTATATAAGTAAACAACAGGCTAGCATAAGCTAACATGTTTTACTTTTTGTATTAGTAGTATAGATCACATATTTTCAGCGGTGGACACCAGCCCGCTAAAGTGCAAATCCACTAATTGCGGACCTAAATATTTTGTTTGCACTTTAGCGGTATTACTAATTTTTATAATTAATAAGCGGATTTGTGCTTTCTAAAATTAAAATGCAGTACCACTAATAA
>NW_013954974.1:16100-18129 GCF_001266775.1 Austrofundulus limnaeus
GGTTAAATGCAGAGCACAAATTTCGTCATTGTGTGGAAACATACACTGATGACAAATAAAGCACATTTCCCACAATGCTTTGTGTCTGCTTACGTAGCAGGAAGGCAATAGCAAAAACAGTAAACGTTTGTAATCCATACTAAAATTTTGTATGTATTGATTTATTTTACTTTACAATCGGAGCTCCTTTAAAAAAAAAGTTTAAACGCTGGAGCTCAATACTTGACGTAATTGGTCGAAGCAATCCGCCAACAGGGTTAGACTGACATCTTGTGGTCAACTAGAGCAACTACATGGAAAACTTTCGTTTCCCGTCACAAATCAAATCCGTCATGTACCCAGAATGCATCGCTTCAGTTTTCCAATAAACAGTTTTAAAATTGCTTTATTGACGCTTCTTTAATGAAAAATCTACAACAAACAAAAGAAAAAGAATCAGCTGAACTAGCAATCCTCAACAACTTTTTAATTTTTACACCAGGAGCTAAAGGTCTGTTTCAGTAAATCACATCCCCAGCAGTCGACGCTTGTAGGATTAAGCTGTACAAGGGTTCACACACCACTAGTTGGCAGTGTTGTACATATACTGTATTGTASATGAATTGTTGCCAGCTAGTAAGTGTCAAATTAAACTTGCGCTTTAAAATTAGCTTCCACTAATTTTTCCACGGCATAAGCGTTGTTGAAGTTGCGGACCTAAATATTTTCATAAGCGCTTTAGAAAGTCCGGAGCTAATTTTTGGGTTAGCACTGCCCATCACTGCATATTTGCATACAAATGGGATATCTGTTGTGGGTATAAAAACAAACAAACAAAAGAACAACAAAATATTCTGTTATGTTTGGTCACATTTTCAAAGAGGCACTGCAGAGGGACCAAAAGCCACATGTGGCCCCAGAGCCACAGGTTGCAGACCCCTGGTATACATGGTCAGAGCAGCTCAGATCTGATGTAGAATTGTAAGATTTTTTGGGGCACAAAATATTTCAACATGGGCTTTAGGTAAACTATGAGAGGTTTTAAACTAGGCTGTTGTTGTTTTTTACTTATAGCTTTAAATGCTAGTCTGATAATGGCAAACATACTTCAAGTTTTAGATTAATCTGTTAATTTTCTTTATTAAACATGTTTTCAGACTTTTGCTCTGTTTGTTTCCTAAGAAGCCAAATAATTATTGAACTAACAAAGCATATTTTTGTGTTTGTTGTCACACAGAGGTTGAGAAGGCCATCGTCATTGAGTGGGATGAAGTGCATGGAACCCTGCGCAACATGAGTTACCAGAAGAGAAAACTGCTAGTGACTGTACCAGGCTTTTACTACGTTTACGCCAAAACCTGCTTCCGCTACTACAACCTGGGAGGACTAGAAGAGATGCCTGCGGTTGATGTTAGTAACGCTCAACTCATCCAGTATGTCTACCACGAGAGCTTCAAGCAGAACAGCAAAGCTGGGCTCCTGATGAAAACGGGCAGCACCATGCGCTGGAACAACACCAGCTACAACATGTACTGTGCCCAGCAGGGCCGAGTGGTTTACCTGGACAAGGGAGACGCCTTGTTTGTCAACGTGTCCAATGCTTGGATGCTGGACAAGGAGGCAGAAGGGACATACTTTGGGGCCATAAAGTTTGGGAACTGAAACACGCGGATGCTACTGAACATTTTGAAACACCACAGAACCACTGTTAGTAATATGCAATGTTGAAAAAGTTTGTTTTTTATTCCACATGTGGGTTTTGTTATTTTATGTTGCTCTTCATCAAACAGCCCTGGAGTTTTATATGAGAAAAACAAATGAAAAAGATAATTACCTGTTTTAAATCCAATCTTTCTACTTTCCCACAGAGCTCTCAATTGTATCCAAATCTAACACATTCTCACTCCCGACTCGTCAACATATTGACCCTTTTACAAAGTTCCCTCTGCGTCTTATTTTGTTGGGTCAGGTGACCCCCTCGCGTCAGTCCTTGCTGCCTGCAGCTTTTCCAGGTTGCACCACCAGGGGTCTTTGGGTCAGGGGTCTGAGG
>NW_013954975.1:0-9170 GCF_001266775.1 Austrofundulus limnaeus
AGAGAGAGAGAGAGAGAGAGAGAGAGAGAGAGAGAGAGAGAGAGAGAGAGAGAGAGAGAGAGGGAGGTGCGAGTTTCTAAACCGGCGTCCGACCTGTCTCCTCCAGCATGTGGCTGTGAGCGTTGAGCGCCTCGACAGAAGCTGCTCCTGTTGTTTTCTCCTCTGCAGACACAGATGTTGCACTTATGTTTCTGTGCCTGAGCTGAGGTCATGGCTCTGTTTCTTGTTACATTCCTGTTGAGACTTTCGCGTGATCACACACACTTCTGACAGGGACTTGGATGTATAAGGAGAGCGCTTGAGGTGGAAAGGACTGTATATAAGTGCCCCCTAGTGGTTTGCYGGAATGTTTGCCTGAGTGTGAGGGGAAGACGTGCTGCTTTCAGTGCAAATAGAAAAACTTATCRTGGGGCCCAAATTAAAGCCAAACCTCTTTGTTTTGTAAAGTCACCATTTTTATTACATAACTTCACTATTTATTTTAAAAAATTAAACTCTGTGGGTCTGTGTCTGTGCAGGCGGCTCTGGCAGAGAGCAGTCTGTCCCTGCTGAACAGCCCCCCCCTGGTGACCCCTCCATCTGCAGCCAGCCTCAACATGTTACACGTGGGCCACGATGATGTCAGCTCCACTGTGGAGCAGGTGAACAGCAACGGCAGCTGCAGCCCGACACTCAGCCCTCAGCAGTACAGGTACTAACACGTGACAACACAACCTGACTAAACTTAAGCTTTAATGCTTGTGTGAAAATCCTGTTTATTCCAATAACAAATTAATTTATAATTCACTGGTTAATTGTTTCTGTGGTGCTAGAATATTTTCTAACTGAGCCACCAAATACTTGAGAAAAACATTTCCAGTTTGGGAAGCAGATGACCAAATAAAAAAAAAAAATCAGGAAAAATCAGTTGAATATAGTTTTTTTTCTCTCTTTTATTTCTCTAGAAGCATTTTCCCCCTCTTATTACATCATAAGATGTGATAATTTGTTAGATTTATTTTATTTTCTGTGCACAGGTCAGATGTTTACTTGCTAAATATGAGATCACAGACTCTAATGTGTGTTTTCATTCAACAAAATGGCTGAAATTCAAATACTAGCTGTTTAAGCAAGTTCAATTAATTTAATGCAGTTTCAATAGTGTTTAGCTTAGTTTGGTTTAGTTTAGTGGGCTTTGCAAAAAGTAAGAAGAAGAAACAGAGGAAATTTTGTATTTATGAGAGATGCATTATGTCAGATACATTTATTTATTCATGACTCATTATTGACAGCAATAGCAGCTGATGCACTTTTTTATCCTCCAAGGAAAAAATAAGAAACATCTCATATCTTTAACCCTGAACAAAACAGCGGATTCACCAAAAGTAAAGTTTCTTATATGATTCAAAACAATCTGCTTCAGTAAATAATAAAACACTTCACTGGAATAGTATAGTGGTTCATCGGTTTATCTTAACATGATAATCAAGTAGGAATACATAACCTGTGTACAAAATGTTACCTTGAAAGCGTTAGCTCACAGTCACCTCTCTCCTGTCTCAGCCACCCGGTGCACGTGAAGGAGGAGCCCACYGAGGTGGAGGAGGACAGTCGGCCCGTCTCCCTCCTGGCCAGCATCACACACAGCATGGCGCTGCCGAGCGACGAGCGCGACCTGGAGGAGGATCTTCCCACCGAGGAGCTGGAGTAGGACGGGAACTTAGCCCGGATCAGTCCCGGTGCCTGCCTGCAAGTGGGACACAAATGAGCTGCAGTACACTCAAGAGAAAAAAAAWWRRKTTTTTTTTGTTTTGTTTTGTGTTTGTTTTAAAGAAAGTTCAAGCAACTAAGAATGACATTGAAAAGAAAAGAAAAACTCCAAACAGGGTTCGATGACTTTTGTTACTTTTCAGATGCAAAAACAAGACTGTGGAGCACTGCTTTACCTCCAAGTGTTGCTCGCACAACACTTTGGCTCAGAGGTGTAACACCACTTACTGCATACACACGAAACCTGTGCACACACACACATACACACACACACACACACACACACACACACACACACACGTGTTTACTTGTCAAACCACGTCTCATCGTCCTCGCTGGATAAAACCACCTTTTATGTAGAGATCCCACGAGGCATGGACACACACACTCTCTCTCCTGCTCATCCCTCCACCTTACATACACCTTTCTTCGTTCTCTCAGTGGTCTCTGGCTGCCTGGCGAGCCGTGTTTTTTTTTTTTTTTTTTTTTCATCAGTTGAGAAGAAACACAGACGTGTGTTTTAAAAGAACAAAACACACGTAGGATCATGTGTATATAGATTCGGAGCAGTCACCAAGGGGCAGGATAACTCTCCTTTCTCCCTCTTTTTGAGTCGATCACTTGCGCTTATTTTTATTTTTTATTTTTTTCTTTTGAATTTTTGATTAAAATAAAAAATGATGGGGCTTTGAGACGCAGATGAAGGAAGAGAGTATCCACTTTTTTGTTGTTTGTGAGGCTGACCCTGTCCAGACTTTTTGACAGCAACAAGACATTTTTGCTGAGGAACATTTTTTGAACATTTTTACTTCTACACGTAAAAAAAAAGGCAGACAGTTCCCTATTGTGGCTACAACCCAGGCCCCTCCCATGAAGACTGCAGGAAAAGGACCGTTTGATGCTGTCTTTCCTTCCTCCTCCATCTGCAGGTGGAAGACTTCGGAGAAGAAAACGAGGAGATGAGCTGTGAGAAACGAGGGAGAACTTTGTGACTAAAAAAGAGAGAAAAAAGAAAGAAAACTGTCAATAATTATGGAATATAACGAGAAAAAAACATGTGGTAGCTTTTGTCATTTCCTTTTTGTTTTTCTTTTATTTTCYGTTATTATTTTTGAGGATTTCCATTGTGGATTTCTGCTTTGACGTACCTCTTCTAAGGATGTTGTCTTTGTTTTTGTATTGTAAGATGTTTGATTTAACTCTGGTTGTTCACACCATTCCAAACAAGTATTGTGGGGGGAAAAAAAGAAAAGACAAAAAAACAAAACAAAAAAAACAAAGCAAAACTGTAAAAAACAAAAAGCGCAGTATTGTCCCAACTTTTCCTGCCCCTTTCCATTTTTCCCCAAGTGTAGCAGACAAGAAAATTGGAAAAAAAGCACTTAAAAGTTGCCATTATCCAAATATTATTTAACCACCAAATCTTTTCTTTTTTTTTTTTAATTCTATATCACGTTCACTTGTTGTTTTGGTTGTGTATTTAGTTGAGACGTATCCGTAACGCTTTAAAAACATATATAAAGGTATATATTATAACTGCAGTCAGAGAATACCTCATCCCACAAAGGTTCTGCCTGGAACTGTGTCAAATTGGGGGGAAAAAATAAGAAATAACTGAAGTAAGGGGGGGATTTTTTCTGTGGGACACCAAATGTGGCAACTCTGCTCAGGCTCGATTCAGAGCTCTATGGTTGTAAWAGTTACTGTGTTGAAGCTTTCTGCGATTCACTGTGTGAGTTTGTGTTAAAGGAATAGCACATAATTATTTTCTTTCTACTAGTGTCAAAGCATTACTATTCTCAACAGTGCCATACCAAATTTAACATTTATGTTCTTTTTCTTTTATCTCCTTTTCCCCCCATTTTATTTTTGTTACAGGTAACCAAAGAAATATGTAGAAAACCAAAAAAAAAAATAAACTTTTCTTTTTGTTTATATCCTAAAGAGCTGGCCAAAAGACAACAAACCATAAATTTCTATTTTTGTTTTCATAATTATTGTGTTGAAACTGCATTATTTCCGGTGCTGACCATTCCAAAAGACCAAAGTGTGGAAAGCAAAGCAGAATTTGGAGACGGTTCAATTTAGATAGGAGGTGAAACACAAGTATTAACAAACAAATCTCGCACAGTTACTCTGAGAAGAATGAAAGCACTTAAAGGTGAAACCCAGTCTCCGCTGCACACAGGCCCAACTGTGTTTAAACTCAAAATTTGGGACTAAAACGATCTGAGCAGGTCAAATAATTGCAGCATTTAAAAATAGAGGTATGAATTTGTTTGAGATGCCAAAAAGAGTCAAAAAGGTGAAAAAAATGTAAAGCTTTCTGATGTTTTGGTGTTAATTAAATGTGGAAAAAAATCCATAAGTTACATTCTCTTGATCAGTTTGTGCTGTTGTTTCTTTGGGAAAAATGATTCCATAATAAAGAGGGAACAATAAAATTTGCCAGTAGATCTAAAAAAAACAAGGGACATAATGTCGTTTAAAAATGGGTTTTCACACTTTCTGTCRAGTGATGTCTTGCCCTTCAAATGTTTTCTGCTTGTTTTCAAAAGAATCTTCTTTCCAGTGACTTTGAGTTCAATCGGGATTCTTTTCCTGTCATGCTTGAGATGGGCTGTCTTACAGAGCGCAAAAAGATTACATCAAAAGTGGTATTTTGAAATGAGACAAAAACCAAAAATAATGCTACCTCCTTTTTAAAAAAAACTGTTTAACACATAGCCAGTGGTAGACTGCTCTCTTGATTTTTTTATTTATTTATTATTTTTTTAATTTTGCTTTTTTTATTCAACTTTTATCAGTAATAATACTGAATGCCAAAACTGATGTCTCACTTACTGTATGACTGATATGAATAACACAAACACAAATCTTTGCTGATCCGGATTCCTTGCATGTCTGTTTGAGCCCAAAAACACAACATAGCTTCACTTTACTTATAATTTGGAATGACTACCTCTCCTTAAACCACATCTTAAACACTCTGCTCATTTAGTGTGTTGCTGCACAGAGCTGATTGTCAGAGGTAGTCATATACCCGTGCAGCAACACATGCATGCACATAAATGCAGAAATACAACTGAAACACTGATGAAGTTACTGCAGACAGAAACCATCCAAAGACCCACAACAGCGACCATTTTCACYCAAAATAAACACGTGATAAAACTCWTCACTGCTAAGGTCCAAACCAGGAGGGACTGCTGCATTAAGCTCTTTTCTGGCTCATGCTTTAAGGTACACCTGTAAACAAAACTGTTTTATAAAGATTGTTTTCAGGTCACCACAAGACACTTTTTTCTTTAARTTTGGCATAAAACATGACGCATTCCTGTAAATTACTGTTCGGCTCATCTTTCCCTTCTGTTCTCTGAATTTTCTTCTTTTATTATTGTTTTATTTCTGCTGTTGTAAAGCTTTCAACTCAAACTCCTATACTGTACTGCTATTGCTGAATATATGTATTTATCATATTAAGTGCTGCAGGTATCTTGGTTTAATAGTTTTTGTTGGCTTTGTTTTAGTTCTTCATAAAACGTCTGGGACGCTGACCTTTTTTTAGGTGTACTATTAAAAAATTGAAAATAAATAAATTTAGATCAGTGGTTTAGGTAACAACCGTTTGTATATTTATCTTAGCTAGATCTATTTTGATACTTTTTTGTCTCTGTATGCATTTATGCGTTTTTATGGAAAGGAAAAAAAAAACAACAAAAGGAAAACAAACTTAAAAGTTTCTTCAATGTGTATTGATACCTCAGGAGGACTTTTTTTCTCTCTCAAAGACAGGACCAAAACCTCTGACAAGCAAAAGAGAAAAGAGGAAAAAAAATGAATATGTAGCCCCCTCTCTTGCTTTAAAAGAAAAGAATATGCGGAGCTATAGAGAAGCATTGCTGTAGGTCCTTTCAGGTGCCGATTTTTGTTCCTGCTCCATGTGCCCCCCCCCCCCCCAACCCCCCTGACCCATGTCATTCTCATGCTGAACTTCGACCCACAGACCTGTCAATCATCTGCAGGTGCCATGGGGCTGTCGCCAAGTCAGAAACCTGGCCGGTGGCAACGAGCTAAAAAAGAAAAGAAAAAAAAACATTATCTCCCAGTCCAACAGAGGCAGACAGAACTCACACTGTTGCATTTTATTTAATTTTATGTTTTTGATACTCCTCCTCCTCGCTCAGCTCCAAAACCAAAATGTGGAAAGGCTCTCRGAGATGCAGCTCTGACTACCAAAGGCATTGTGAGCCAACATTGCTTAGTCCAAACTCCTGAACTGTAACCAAACTGTAACCAAACCAATGCCACAACCAACCAAAAACAAAAACCAAGCTACTTCCAAAACTCTCCATCGACTTCACTTATCACCATTACTGATAGCCCTCATGCATCCACGTAACCGTCATGTAGGAGCAGTCTACCTCCTACTGGCTGGTGTCTGACTCAAAAGGACAGAGGGAGATGAAATCCTAACGTGTGATTAGACAGCTCTGAGGTGTCACGCAAGGGTTAAGGGACTCTCAAAAAGAGGAGCATTTGCCTGACGGTATTATGACTTAAGACAGCCAGAATCTGATGGAACTACCACTTTAACGATCCTCTGGTTAAACCTTAGGAATGTGTGTACATTTTTAACAGTGACTCTATTGATTTTTAGTTGAGTTTATCTGTTTACCTCTTTTTATTCTATTTTTTTGTTTTGTTTGTTTGTTTGTTTGTTTTCTTGTTATTTGAAAAGTGTGACCTGAGGAAGAGGAACAGGAACTGGGTGCTTGCTTTAGACAGACCGATGAGCCCAGGCCTCTGACGCTCCTCCTCCCCTAGGGTAGCCATGTAATGCCAGTCACTGCCCTTTTTCCTTCATGCTGTATAAAAACACACAACACAACACACACATACATATATCTGTGTATTTGTAACCTGAATCTTCTTGTGTCTGTCCATGCAGACAATAAAAAAAACTGTACAGTAGGTCTAGTTGCATGTAATCTGTACTAATTATTGACAATGGCATTATAAAATGCAATAAAATACTTATTACACTGTCCTATGATTTGTCTTTGGTTTTTATGCACTTGCATTTAACTTTACATGATCCTATACACATTAAACAACACACATACATCAACATGTATAGATTMTATATCAATGTCCTTAAAGATATACAAAGCTATTTTTGTTCATGTCATCAGTGGATCCCTTAAGTTGGATGTCTCTGCTCTTATAGATACAATGACAAAATTAGTCTTCCATACAATATGCAATATTAGGCATAAATCCATATTCTTTGTTCTGTTTGCACTTTTTTTAAATGTAAGATGTCATTTTATTGGGATATCCAGATTATTATTGAAAATTAAATGCGTGATTATTTTCTCCATATTGTGATTAGMCTGAGATTATTAGTAGTGTTCACTCTGAAACTGGCCATCTCAGAACAAACTGTACTTTTAGAGTACAGATTAGTAAAAACATGCCCCACACTAAACAAACATCATTTTTTTCATTAGATTACCGGACTAATGTTCAAGGACAAGGAGGGCTCTCCCTATTGATGATCTTTGCTCCAGTGGTTCGCTTGGAAAGAAGAATGTACCTTTTTATTTTGGTTTGGTACCAAAAACTACGTGACTGCACAAAGGTCTGTTTTTGGTCTGACTGAAGGTTGTGTATGACTATTTCTGCATTTAAGTGTTCAAGTCTAAAATCTGAATCTGTCTCATGCATACTTCTGCTGCAAAATAACAACCCAATAAATAGTCCAATTTGGATAAAATGTAATTGACATGCAGACCATTGATGGGCATGTATGGATTTTATTTTACGTTGTACAAGGGGCTGGTATGTCTGGAACAGATACCAGATTGGTGGCATCATGAGTTGAGTGAAAGTCTTTTCAGACAGTTGCTGGAGTGTTTACAGTCAAACAGTGAGTAAAGGTCAACAGATACAGAGGATGCCTCGTAGAAACATATCAGCACTTGAAAAAAGTTGCATTGTGAGTTTGAATACGGTCATGTAGTAGAATCACGCAGGAGTCTGTCATGTGTTGTGTACAGACCTCACATWTGCTTGGTGCTAGAACACTGCACATCACTCAAGACACAACACACCAAGGGAGGATCATTGTACTGTGCACCAACAATTACGAAACCTCATGACATCTGCGACTGCCATCTGGACAAATTTACAACACCGCATGTAATCCCACACCATGTCTCAACAACTGGCATCAGCCAAACTACATGTTCACCATCCCATAGGCTGTTATCAACACCAGAGCAAGGACGACTTTGGAGTAGAGTATTACTGTAATCGGCGTGGACTGGTGATGAGTGGAATTATAACATTTTTAAAGATGGAAATGAGTTTTGCATTACTGCACACAGAAGACTAATTCTGCCAACGTTACGAAGASATATACTGACAATGTCCCTGGTATGACTGTGTGGAGCCATAGGAATGACTCCAGGTCACTTCTGGCAGTGATTTGAGAACACTGACCTGAGATACACCAGTGACATCCTGCTYCCTCATGTCTTACCCACATGTGGGTACTGCAACCTTGTACAAACTTTCAACAAGACAACACTCGTCCTCATGTGGTATGWATGCCTATCACCTGTGTACATATTGCTCATGTTCCTCCAGTGACCTGCCAGGTTCTTCTGTCTTTTCCTAACCGAACACGGTGAACATGGACATCACCTTGGACCCAGTGCCAATTTGCCAGACTTCAAGGACCAGCAGCCAAAGAAGATACAACAGCTTTAAAACTCTGAGAGGGTGAAACACACCACTGACATGAAAGCACATGTTGAAACCATGTCAGTGGGGTCGTYCAGTTAGTTACTCCATTACCCATTTGATCTGATGATGTAATTATTGCATTACAGTCACATGATCTTTTAATGTGCACTTTCATTTCATTTCTGTCACTTTGTTCCAGCGCTTCATGAATTTGTCAGTGAGTTTATATTTATATGCAACAAATATACAKTAAATACCTAAGATTAAACTTTTAGGGATTTGCTGTTCTGTAAAAGCAGCCAAGGTCCTCAACTCAAGATACTCAACAATTCTCTCACGTTAATTTGATAAGTTGGTCAAATCCACATTCTAGAGCTTTAAGACTGATAATACAAAGCAGCATCTAAAAGTGTAGTTATAAATCATTTAGTTTTTATTATTGCCAGTTTTTAAAGAAATTTACTGTCCTCAGTTGGAAAGTTTAGAATTGTTTGCCTAAGATATAGGATTCTGCACTGTGTTGCTCCTCCTCCTCAAYCTGATTTTGCCACAAGAGTTTGTATGGTTAGAAGGACAAACACTTATTCAAACTTTATTTCTCACTCAAAGCATCACATCCTCAGTTAAACTCAGTGATGAAATGGCTATCTCCACACAATATATATATA
>NW_013954975.1:10170-14434 GCF_001266775.1 Austrofundulus limnaeus
TGTTTATTTAAACTTAAGTCTCTGTCACACTATGACGTTTTTACGGAAGAGGATTAGGGCCACTGAAAAAATAAAAAAAGTAATTCTGACTTTAATCTCAGAATTCTGACTTTTTTTCTCAGAATTCAAAATTCTGAGATTAAAGTCAGAATTCTGACTTTAATCTCAGAATTCTGTTTTTTATTTTTTCAGTGGCCCTAATCCTCTTCCGTACATTTTAGACAACTTGTGGAAATTTTAAAGACATCTATGTTGAAGATGGATTTTAAAAAATCAATTTGAAGCCTGTTTTAGGCGTGTACATACTGTAATACTAACAAATTGATCAAATATCTAACTTTTCTTAGTAATTTAGACATAAAATGTTTTTATAAGTTGTCTAAAACATTATAGTGTGACTGGGTCTTAATATAGGCTGTGAAGAGCTGCACAAATGTTATTTATTTGGTTTTTCTTTTAAGTATTTAGATTTTAARACACAGGATTGGTTTGTGTAAATAAATATGCAGTGCTTATAAAAAGTATTAACTTCTTTTAATGGTTTTTATTGTCCTAAATGAGTCAAACTGATTTAAATGGACTTTTTATTGGCACTGTACCTCTGTATTCTCCACCTCATCATGGTTTTATAACCTGAACAGTTTTAACTAAATACTCAGGCTACATGATTTTTGGAAATACTTGAATTTTTTATACTTCTTGTACATTTAAGAAATTGCAGACTTTAGATCTTTTTCTGTGGTTTTTATTGGCCTGTGTTTTTTTTTAGAAGCTAAAAAAGCAAATTACAGATGGCACTTTCTTTATTTTGGGTGGAGTAAAAATAGATGCTTATATCATTAATTTATAATTACAAAATGTGCATCACCTTTTATCTGTTGGTATTTTTGGAAATGTTGTGCACATTAAAGGTTTTTGCAGTAAAACGTCCGTGAAGAAATGGTCTTTATTTTGGACAAACGGCCCTGTTTGTCTTTAAAATAAACCAGCCTCTGTCCATCATGACGTCCATTCTTTTAATTTCACTTTACAAAACTTGTAAAGTGTAAAACACATCAAAATGAAACATCGAAACTTCACAGATGTGAGAAGCCACGGGACGCCTTTTCACCAGAACACGCTGACAACCCCGACTTTATGAGGACTGATTGTACAAGAACCTATTTACACAAGTGTACACAAAAAAACATACACTGAAAATACACAATATCTCACATATTTACAACACGTTATTGTCACAAACAGCACAAACAGCATTCTCAGACATTAAACTTCCACAGCAAACAAACAGATTTGTTTTTTTCAGAATAACATCTTAGACAGAAAAGCTGCACCCAAGCTTTTTCTATAAAAATGTATAATAGATTTTATTAAATTCATTCTTTTACCAGTATAAATGTTGACTTCTGTCCCATTTTGCATTTTTCCCAAAGTGAAGCTTACATGCTGTAAATATACAGGAAGTCCTTAAAGGGATCCACGATTAGTTGTAACATTAAAATTTATTTGATAAACATTTATTTTAACTGTAAAATAAAGACTGTAAAAATACTGTAGGATGTTTAGTTTTGTAATTTTTTTAAAATATATTTTAACACGGACGGAGCCATTTTATTTACACACAAAGCATTCTGGGTAAATGATGACGTGGATAGGTCCTCGGTGCGAGGCTGCTAGCGAGCTATATCCACCCTGAAGGTTAATCTTGGACAATATCTGATGATCGACTCTTTTAAATGAAACCAGAGAGCGTTGACAGAGAGGAGAAGGTAGAAATGACTCAGCCTGGAACTGAAAATATGGATGGAGGACAACAGAGCTGCTTCATGGAAGAAGAACCTCAGCTTAGCCTGCTAGCCTTTGCGCTAGCGCCGATGCTATATTGCTTTATATGTATTAGCTCGGTGCTAGCGTGACAAACAAGCTAAACTGAGGTCCTCCATCCATATTTTCAGTTCCAGCTGAGTCATTTTTGTGTTCCCCTCTCTGTCATGTGGATGGAGGACCTCAGTGACGAGAGGAGAATGTGTAGCGCTGAGCTAATACATATATATGATGATAGCATCGGGGCTAACGCTAAAGCTAACAGGCTAAGCTGAGGTTCTTCTTCCATGAAGCAGCTCTGTTGTCCTCCATCCATATTTTCAGTTCCAGGCTGAGTCATTTCTACCTTCTCCTCTCTGTCAACGCTCTCTGGTTTCATTTAAAAGAGTCGATCATCAGATATTGTCCAAGATTAACCTTCAGGGTGGATATAGCTCGCTAGCAGCCTCTCACCGAGGACCTATCCACGTCATCATTTACCCAGAATGCTTTGTGTGGAAATAAAATGGCCCCGTCCGTGTTAAAATGTATTTTTAAACTTTTAGTTTAAAAATGATTAAAACTAAACATCCTACAGTATTTTTACAGTCTTTATTTTACAGTTAAAGTATATGTTTATCATATAAAGTCTAATGTTACAACTAATCGGGGATCCTTTTAAAAATCCACTCAAACACAGACTTTAAAGAGTATCAATCGGTGCGTTAACCTTTTCTGATTGGCAGTTGAAGAAGAAACGTCTCGTTTCAATGCGACGCTGGACGACAGCTAACAACCATGCAAGAGTTTCAACAAAAAATTAATAAATAAACGGACGTCAACGGGATTTTCACAGTGACTTTTTCTAAAACAACACTACTTAACAGAAGCAGGGAGAACACCGTGGGTTCATCAGGGCTCAGTGGCTTTTTTATTTATTTATTATTTTTTTGCTGTAATATGATAAAAATATACTTATCTTTTGTAGGAATTAATCACCGGTGTTACACCATATTTTGTGACCATCATATATTGTGACCAGAGGGGGCGCTGTCGCATTTCTACAACAGAACTTGGCCGAACATGGCCACAAACAGTGTCGGCTGAAGACATACGAAGAAAAAAACAAAAACTGTTGACTGTTGTTATTATATATGGTCACAGAATATGACAGCTGTCATATGTTGTGACTTCACCGTAGCTAACGAAATAGTAAAAAAAATTATTCAAAAACTATTTATACTAATTGTTTACATCCTCTAGTGTCAGAAAAATAACTTTTGATCACTGACATGGTGACTGTTATTAAATTAGTACAGGGACACATAATATGAAAGCTATTATCATGTGTAGTATTAATAATAGTAATGGTCATAGTCGACATGTCAGTGATCAGAAGTTATTTTTTAGACATTAGAGGATGTATACAATGAATAGAGTCAGTTTATGAATAAACATTTTTATTATTTACCAAGCTACAGTGAAGTCACAATATATGACAACAGTTGTCATATTTTGTGACCTCTGGGTCACACTTTTGGCGTATCATATTCTTCTTTGTGGCTGTTTTCAGCCAAGTTCTGTTATAGAAACGAACAGCGCCCCCTCTGATCACAATATATGACAGTAACACCAGCAGCCATGGCTTGGCTCYTGGTCCCCAAGAGAAGGGTTTTTGGTTCCATTACCCTCCTATTAGCACCACTGCCTGTAAATGGATCGTTAGGACCTGGGCCCGTATTTACCCAACTTCTTAGAAAACCTCTTAAAAAGGACTTGCATGTSCTCACAGCTGATAGTTTAAAAATTTCTCCTAAAGATACAGAAATATCCACCTTTTAGTCCCACATTACAACATTTACACTTAAATCTGAAGAAATTTGCAGCACTTCAGTCTAAAATTCCTCTGAGAAGTTTGATAAATGTGGGCAGAGTCTGAATTAGTTGCCATGCTAAAACATTTTTTGGTTTTAAGCCTTGCTTTTAGAGGAAAACAAACTGTACGAGGCAAGGAAGAGGATTGATTCTGTTCCTACTTTTTTTTTCTAAACATCAAAATGAAGCAGTTGAACCTAAATATGTTCTTTTTCAAATTCCCACTTAAAGAACAATAAATGTTTGTTTCATGTCTTCTGCAGCATGCCTTCAAAGTTAAAGACCAAATAAATTTGCCTACATTTCAAAGGTCAGAGACGCCTGTTGAGGACAGTGATCTATGGAGGACCTGTCCAGTCCGTTTGAAGGGATCCATGATTAGTTGTAACATTAGACTTTATTTGATAAACAAATATTTTAACTGTAAAATAAAGATTGTAAACATACTGTAGGCTGTTTAGTTTTGTAAATTTTAAAATATATATTTTAATACAGACGGGGCCATTTTATTTCCACACAAAGCATTCTGGGTAAATGATGACGTGGATAGGTCCTCGGTGCGAGGCTGCTAGCGAGCTATATCCAC
>NW_013954975.1:15434-16075 GCF_001266775.1 Austrofundulus limnaeus
GTTCATGTTTTACGTCCTGAGTGCTCCAGTAGACAGCAGGGGTTGTTGTGTGCGATGTTACCTGTTGCCAGATGGACAGAGACCAGGGACTGTCCCAGAGTCAGAGCCCAGAGACGCAGACAGTGCACCGACTTCACAGCTTTCACAGTCAGCAGCACCTCCTTCACAGAGTTGAACTCGATTTCTTTAGGAGACCCTGAAACACAACAGTTAAATTAAATACACGGGGGGTTGAGCAGTTGTTGCCATTTTATTTGACAGAGAGCTAAAATGTGGACAGAAAACAGTTTCCCGTAGTGAGAAAACCTTTAGAAAAATAACCCTAACGTCAGCAGAGACTTGTGCTTCAGCAGCTTTTAGAAGGTTTATCGATGTGTGAAGAGAAATGAAATGAAACAACATCCCCAGGATGTGACCAACTGTTCTGGTTTTGTCCTACTTAATCTAGAAACACTCAGAATGTTCCCCATATGTTTCCTTTTTCTGCTTCTTTCTGTTCTGTTAAAAACAAACTGTTTTCTCCAGATTGTGCAGACTTCATTCTGAAGCATCCTCCTTGATTTCTAATACACTTAATGAAGGTTAGCACTAAGTCCAGACAATAACATGTATGGTATAATTTAATTAAATTTAATTAAATT
>NW_013954976.1:0-781 GCF_001266775.1 Austrofundulus limnaeus
GTTCAATAAATTGGGCCCCGAGGTCAAAAAAGTTAAAAACCCCTGGTCTAACATACCGCTACAAAATATCAGCACACTATTTCTGATTGAGCAACATGTTTTGGTGTATACTTTGCATGTTTTATTTCAAAGCTGCGCAATAAGATACAAGACAATTTTTTTAACGGAAAACAAAAAAAGCTTCAATGCATTAGTGAAATGACATTCTTAATAATAACCTTCATCAAATTAAATCAATTTCCCTATAATTTAGTTTAATCAACAGATTTCTGTCAGGAATTGTAAGAAAGGTAATTGTTGTTGAGAGCATTGCTAAACATTACATCAAAGTAACACTGCAAACTGAGGGTTAAGTTTTATACAATTTTTGGTGCAGGTCCCCTTCTGAGCCAAAAGAAAAATCCGCTTGTTTTCTTAAACTAAAACAGAATGATGTTGGCAATAACTTTTATCTGCTATCTGTTCATCCAGATCTACTCCCCCACCCCTCTTTTTTTGGCCTTCTATAGTGATCAGTCTGGTTAATGCGCCCTCCTAAATACGCTTTGATCTCGTTAGCGCGACACAAAGCCTCTTTACTGCCAACGATACTACAAATCGGCTCTCAAAATCAGCAAGAGCGCTATACAGAGAGGGAGACAGTTAGAAACTGTACTCCTGGTACATCTGAGTGGACCACAGCACTGCCTCAAGGGTAAACATCAATGCAGCCAACAGAAAGTTGGAAAAAAATGAAAGAAGATGGATGGGATGTGAAAAATGTGAAGGTCGGGTGGGGGGG
>NW_013954976.1:5665-11588 GCF_001266775.1 Austrofundulus limnaeus
CACACACACACACACACACACACACACACACACACACTTTGTACTTATACATGCATCTGTGTCTCTTAAATTACCATATTTAATTTTTATTTTTGATTTTCTCTCACTAGTCTTTATTTCCCTGTTGCTTTTATATTCTCTGTCTCCTGTATTACATTTCCTTATTCATGTCTGCTTCATTGTGCAAATAAGGTGGGCGGTCCTTCCTTGGCCAGCTCCTCTCCTATTGGTCAAGAGAGTGGAGGAAGCAGAAACCATGTGCAGATCTACTGTGCATGCTTGTGCCCCCTCAGTTTAGCATAAAGTTTCAGGTTTAGTTAAAAACAAAGGCAATTAGGAAAACACTTGACAGTACTGCTCATGAAAGATTCCTAGAAAGGGGACTTTCCATCCAACTACAGTACATGCCTCTGTGCAACATGGAAGCTCCTGTCTGTCATCACAGCAGCTGCTAAGATGAATAGCTGCACACTTATCCAAATGTAATAAAACTGCTATTTAAAAATATTTGTGTATATATGTTTATTAATCCAACATACAGTGCAGTAACATAATATATAATGTACCCTTGTTTTATAAATATAAATACAAAATGTTTGAAGCAAACTAAAAGAACTTACTTTAGTGAGCTGAAGGGTAAAATCATAAGACGTCTTGAGTGCAGACTCCTGCTGGTTGTAGTTCTGGTAAAAAGCCGGTGTTTATGTACTGTACTTGTGACTTCAGTAAACATCTCATATTTAGCTTTGTGCAACATGTTGTAGTGGTGAGTTTTATTAAAGTCMTCATGGCAGTGTGTCTAATATAAATAAACTAAACACATACGTTTGCCTTGCAATTCTGTGAGTCTACCTCCCATTTCACCTGAAACATGCAATTTTATCTGTTCAGACCTTATTGGTGGGCTGGTTGGAAATCAATGGATTGTAAAGATAATAACACATCTCTACAGCCCACCCCTGACTTATAACCTTCTCTGAATCCCTTAAAAGTCCTTATAATTCACCACTGATTTCCACAAGTGGAAATTAGATTGTTTTATTGTGGAAGATCCTGGTAAAAGGCTGTGTTATGAGTGCTCACAGCTTCTCCTGTGTTTTCACAGAGCTGTCCAGTGACCATCACTGAAGACTACAGTTGGTCACCAAAGATGGTTTTCTTCATAGGAATATCAGGATATTTAGTAGGCAAATGCTGTTCCATTGTTTACTTACAACTTATTTTCAAAGAGAATATGCAATCATAGAATATCTTATCTCAATTGTCAAAACTGTGGTATTTGTATAACTGGTGGAACTTGAACTTCCTCTAGCGGTATTCTTGAATTAGAGGCATTTGTTCTCGCACAGCTCAGCATTTCAATCAGGTAGATATCTAGGCTTTGACTGGGCCGTTTTGACAAGACCTTCATTTTTGTTGTTTTGTTTTCAGTCATTTGGTTGTAGAGTTGCTGCTGTTTTTGGGATCTTTGTTCTGTTGACCCTGTTTGGACAGCTTGCTGCTGTGTCTGCAGATGTCTCATCAAGGAACATCCATCACTGATCAACCTATTATTGTTTCAGATGACCTAACAGTCTGCCAGCAATACTGAATGATGAAACAGGATATAATACAAGTAGCAGTCAGGGGCCACAGGTATGATTGTCTTAGGGTCATCACTGAATGTTTTCACTGATCACTGTCTGTAATCACTGGGATAGTGTGTTCACATCAAACATATTTTGAGGGTCAGGTTTACATGCAAAGTCTATGGTGGACACTCATCAAGGAGCTTTGAGAAGTGCCATTTCACGCTTGACTTGTTTGCTGTAGACTTCTCCAAAAAGACATATGGTAGTACACTTTATAATTAGTGAAAKTGTTGTAAGTAGGAAGGGCAAAAGCTTGACAGACAAAGCAGCCTTTGCGGAGTTACAAAAATTCAAAAGGTGCACGACCACGTGCCAGGACACCGCGCAGGACCAACACGCAGGGGCAGGGACTGCGCAATTGCGTCACTATTGACGTGTGCCCCCCCGCACTCGGTGCGACACATCAACTATAAACCCAGTTTTACTCGCATCGAACACTGAGTTGGAAAATCTGAACTTTTGCAGCTCGACGCGTCAACCAATTTGAGACTCCACTGTGTGTGACGTAGTGACACATTTATAGACGGGATGGTTTCCACTAACCTGAGACAGATGGATAGAAGCTCTTTAGCTGAAATCAAGTGTCGTGTCCTGGCAGGAGATGCCGACAGCGATGTGGGTCAGCGGCTCGTCAAACTGGACTCGGGACAAAAATAGAGCTGGAAGTGAGCCTCGTTAGCTCACAGCTCCTAGGTGGTGAAACTCACTAAATTCAGAACATCTCTGAATTATCTGGTGAATTAATAATGAATCAATTATCAGGTGAGCGCGACATGATCCTGCTCTCAGTAAGTAAAGCAAAGACACTTTCTTTATCTCATCCGCCGTTAAACAGAGACCYGCAGAGGAGCCTCTCGACGCGTGTCAAGAGCAATTTTGACGAGCGTCTGACCTCAAAGTGAACAAATGTCCAACTTAAAGCAATGGATGTGTTTTTGACGCCCAAATCACGTTCGGTGTGAACACAGCACTAAAGGCTAAAGCCCTATCATGCAAAAAAGGAGCCATGTGAACATACGAACAGTTTGCTCTGGACCAAAGCTCTTTTAAAATTGAGGCAAAGTGGAAAAAAATTCTGTGATCAAAATTTTAAATTCTTTTTGGAAACCACATCCTCCATACAAAAGAAGGGAGGGACTATCCAGCCTGTTACCAGTGCACAGTTCAAAAGCCTGCCTCTCTGACAGTATGGGGGTACATTAGTGCCTATGTCGTGGGCAGCTCTCCTCTGGAAGGCAACTGTCAATGCAGAGCAGTTAAAAAAATAATGATCTCATCTAGCAAGAATGTCCAAGATAACCCAGGACTGTTGAACAGTGACAATCTTACTTTAGAAGAAAAGACCAGAACAAGACAACATTCAACTCCAAAAACTCCAGGAACAGGTCTCTATACTTGACTGGTTAGTTCTTGGTTTAAAAAGTCCAGATACCAAAACATGAACATTTATTTGTGCCTTTTGTTATCCCCTACTCTTTAGTTTTTGGGCTGCAGTTCAGACCACGTGAGAGAGAAAGAGAGAGAGAAAGATTAATCCAATAGGGTTTTTTCCCAAACATATTTTTCAATGTGATCTGTGCTCGGCTTTGCAAATTATTAATTATCAAATCTATGAAAACATTTTCTAATAAACTTCTGTTATTATAACTGTGTAAAACCATACTACACTGTAATAATTCCTCACCTATCTTAACTTCCGTTTTCTGCTAAACACTACTATCCCGAGTTTCATTTCGTCAGAATTTCCTTTTGATTATTCCTTCCAGTCTTGTTTGAAGCCCTCCTCTGCTTAAAGGTGGTGTCTCCTGTCAATCACCTGTCTTATCCAATGAGAGGACAGAATAAAAACTAAAGGGGCGGTGCATATGGCGGTTCACGCAGTTTTATAAAGAAGCTGTGTGTCTGTTTGCAGCCAAAGCAGTTTACGAAGGTAAAATATCGCCGAAAAGTATTTCAGGCATTTATTTTATTAGAAGCTAATTGTTACTTCGTGTATTTTATAATAAAATAGAAACGAATTGCTTGACTAAGTTAGCCGGGTTTGTTCCTCTTTTCCTTTCTTTTTTRCCCCCACATTTTTATTCGAAATACTGTTTTAAGTTCTCGACGTATTTGTTATACGACTACACGTGTACTCCGCTTGGGTTGTCCGTTGTTTGTGTGTTTTTATTGAAACTGGTTTTTGTGCAGAACAGGCCTTATTAGCTCGCAGACTTCAGAAGCTCGTAGTTTTACAATCCCCTCCTCCTGTCTTCATCATGGCTGTGGATGGATGTGGACTCGTTTGCAAGTATATCCTAATCATCTTCAACATCATCTTTGCGGTGAGTGCAGCATATTACGGTCATAACACACAGACACGTTTTATTACAAGATAAGGAGAAAAGATTTTGTAGCTTTTTGAGTGAGATCACAAAAACAGTTAAGATTTAATGGGGGGAATAAGTTTTATATCTTGTTTTTTTTATTATTCTGTGAAGCTGTAATTTTCTGTTTTCTGTGCAGGTTTAGTTATAGATGTGAAGTGGTGTAACTTTACTTTGTATGGATGTGTAATGTAGCCTGTAGTTACAGTAAACTTGTGTTGGTTTCCTCTCTCGTAGGTGGTGGGATTAGCATTTTTGGGTCTTGGCTTGTGGTTCAGATTCAGTGAAAGCACCAGGCCTCTCTTCAACATCGCAGAGTTCAACTCAAGTGCCTTTGTCATCGGTTAGTGCAACGATTACTCAAGCAGATTCTCWTCCACAATCAAAAGCTCATCAGTGCCTGATTGCTTCTGTTTTTCCCCCCTCGTCAGGAGTGACTGTACTGATAGTTCTCGGTGTAATAATGCTGATCGTGGTGACGTTCGGAGACTACGGTGCTTGCAACGAGAAAAGAGGTTCCTTGCAAGTGGTGAGACAGCTCTTCCTTGCATCACAATATCCTTTTCATATAAATACATGTTTGGATGAGTTACTGTTGTGCAACAATCACAAACAAGACATTTTTTATGAAGGACAAATGAAGATGGATCTYCATGTCTTTAGCTGTGCACTGCACACGTTATATTTTCATCTAAAATTTCACAAAATGGCACGTAGGACCCAGCAGCAGAAACCAAACAGAWTTCTTAACTGTTTTACATTATCTCATGTTTTGTTTTTTGTGACCTTGTTGTTGCAACAAGGAGCACAATAAATCCAGATGAAGGATCACTTACTGTGATTAAGTTAACACTACTGAACTCATTGTCTACTAGGMTTGGGCATAATCGTATCGTGTGCAATTAATTGTCAGAAAAACATTAATTGATTAATTTTTGGCACTTGACAATTAATACGATTAATGCCACCAGGCAGACTAACCGCTTGGTGCTCCTCTCTGATTTAAATATGACCAACATTAAAAAAAAWTGTGTAATTTATTTATCTATCAACACAATTTAAAGTTTGATGTGTAGCCTGAAGTCTGTAATTTTGACACAATTTGGAACAGATGAAGAGCCAAATTTCTCCCTATAAATTGGTCATGTGACTAGGATACAAGGGTGTCCAGGGACTCCAGGGGATTAATCGTCAAGTTAATCGTTATCGGCTAAATACCACAATTAATCGTGATTAATTTTTTTGCCAATATTGCCCAACCCTATTGTCTACTTTAGGGCTGCAACAACGAATCGATAAAATCAATAAAAATCGATTATTAAAAGCGTTGGCAACGAATTTCATTATCGATTCGTTGTGTCACGGGATTTATGCGTCCCTCGCCGTGTCGCAGAGCAGATTACGTCACCCGCACAGCGTTGTCAATGCTAGCTGACCTAAATAAAGTTTAGGAAGAAAGAAAAAACTCTACCTGTAAAGAGCTGCCCRCTCTGACTCTCCAGTGAAAAGCAGAGACTACGAACTTAAACCAGTTTTTAAATTGTGTTGTTAGGCCAAGTAGATCTGAAGATATGATAAAAAGTATCTGCTACATTTATTCTTTTTAAAAGACGTCTGATTTGATGTGCGCCTCGTCGCGAGGAGGAAGTGCGTGCGGAGGAGGAGGGAGACCTTAAATCCAACGTTTCATCCTCCTCTCGGGCCAAAATTATAAAAACTCTCCAATTTTTTCTGACTGAGGCCCAAAGTTATTTGTTGAGCAGCAAAAAGTTTCAGGACGAAGGGGGAAAAAAAAGACGCGATCGAGCAGCAGGTCTGCAGGGAGAGGGGAGGAGGAGGGGGGCTGCTTCAGAACCGGTTACTGGGTCAGAACAACGTTTTAGTCAAACAGAACCAACAAGAATGAAACAAAAAGTAAAGAATTAG
>NW_013954976.1:12588-13823 GCF_001266775.1 Austrofundulus limnaeus
CTATATAACATTTTAGACACATTCTAGACAGTTTATCAGCTAAAAAAAGTTAATTTTGGGTTAAGTTACTCTTTAATAAGTAATGAGAAATACCTTGGTAAAAGTTTCCTCATAACCTTGTGTATGAGAGATGTGGGAAAAGCTTAATTCACCTTAAGCTCACTCTTACACCAGAAAATAATGAACTTTATCACAATATGCTAATTATTTTTAGAAGGACCTGTATTTCGTTTTCATCAAAAGGCGTGGAGGCAGTTAAAAGAAAAAGAAGAAAATACTTGATGTAAAAAAAAAACAAAGGCAGGCAGGCTTGTACAAAGTAGAAACAAACCAGTTCTAACAAAAACACTAAATGGTACAATCAAACCATGATACTTTGGTACTGCTCAGTTTCTTGGTGTATAAATTTGTAACCAACAAAAGCAAAATAAATGACCTTGTATTAGTTATCCATTCACTGGAGAAAGGGCGTTCAAAACTCATCATAATAAGTGTCCAGTCTGATGCAAGAAGTATGTAGCAGCATTTATACCAGTGATGCTCAATCCTGGTCCTTGAAGGCTACAGTCCRGCATGTTTTAGTTGTTTCTCTGCTCTTCTACAGGTCTTCAGGTTCTGCAGAAACTTGTTAATCACTTATTAATGTGAAACAGGGAAACAACTAAACAGGCAGGATGGTGGCCCTCAAGATCAGAACTGGACACTCCTGATTTAGACAATCTAATTAAAATTGTTAGGACTAAAATAATTCAAAATAAGCCAAATTCTTCAGCTTCCTATAAAATGTGATTTTAGGTTTAATATTAACGCATGTTTAAGTTTTACTGTATTTGTGTCTTTGCAGTTTTCGGCCCTTCTGATGATTCTGGCTATTGCTGAAATTGTTGTTGGCGTCCTTGCTTACAGCCAACGTGCTATGGTAAGTTTAAAAAAATCGCCACTTTGTATAAGCTCCAAAAAGTTAGACTGTGATTAAATGTTTGATTTTTCATCACTAAGGTTGGAAGGAAACTGGGAGAGTTCTACACCAGCTTGTATATGCTGTATGTGAACAGTGGCGACCCAGCCATGGCCGTCACACTCGCCTTCATCCATAACTTGGTAAACTTCAACTTTCTTTCCATATGGGAAAGTAAACACAAATGTTTGTTGTGTTTGTTAAGATGATTCATATTTCAAAATTCAGCCTTTTTTTAAAAGTCACATTTTCCTGTGACTTTCGCCCTGTCTCAAGT
>NW_013954976.1:17323-20942 GCF_001266775.1 Austrofundulus limnaeus
AATTATCAGGTGCACCTTTAAAGCCAGAAATTAGACACAAAAGGAAAGGATAGACAGACAAACAGAGCTAGCACTACTGTTCAGTGAACAATAGTAAACAAAAACAAACCCAAAATAGCCTTTGTCAAATAATGTAAATAAACCCAAAAGTCAAAATTAAAGGCTTTCCCACAAAGCCTTTAAGCCTTTTCTCGCCTTCATCCATAACTTGCTCCGCTGCTGTGGAATGACTGGAGTCTCACTGGTTGAGGCAGTGAAACATACMTGTCCTAACCCAAACGGGTTCATGGAGAGCATCGCCATGCCTAGTTGTCCTTTGACCATCATAAGCATCTTCGACAGTAAGGCGTCTCTGGTGTTGGGTATCTTCATTGGAACAGGAGCTCTTTTGATTACTGCTCTGGTCTGCGCCATTATCCTGCCAACAACGCCAATTTCTGTCGTCGCATGAATGCAGAAACACGTCAGAATAATGCACAGAAAAGTCTGCGTGTTTGGTCGTAATAATGATTTAATTCTGAGCGACAAACAAACAGGACTCATTCAGGAAGCTCTGTGTGCTTGTGACTGACACGTCAGCGGAAAACAGCCAGTAATATAACATTATGTTAACAACATGTGACAGTTTACAACCAATCACAGATCGCCAAATGTACTGTCCAGCCTATCACAGGGCTCCCAGCTCAAAGAGTCTCTTATCAAACAAGAGAGTTCAGTCCGTTGCAGAGTCCTGTTGTCTGGGCAAACAGATTAACACTGAACAGGTGAAACAGATAGATAATTAGTCCATAACAAGTTTCTATCAGACAGAAGAGTTAAAATAATGTTTCAATAAACAAAACCAGGAAGTTTGTTTTTTAAAGAGTTCCCCTTTGATGTCACTTCCTGTTTCACATTAGCTGAGGAAAGGTCAAAAGAAAATATGCCAGTTATGTGACAAAATGAATAAAATCACGTGTAACTAGAAGCACTAGGAGAGTGCAGACCTCCGCCAAGTCCAATTAATGATGGAAACACATTTGCCAAATAAGTTCTGACGTAATGAACATTTAAGCAGCAGTATGCATGGAATTTCTTCCCGGTGAAGTCCAATGTAGAGAAAAGGGAAAAAGTCAGACCCGATGTTATTGTTGAAAGCTTTTGCGTCGGTTCTACGTGATTCAAAAAAGCAGAGTTTTCATTGCGCGTCTAATCACACAGACACACACGCGTCTTCCTATCTTTGTGAGGACCACACACAGCTGTCACAACCACGCTCTGCGCATTCTTTTTTCGCCAAAGTTTGGCGAGAGGTGGATAGAGAGGCGCACAAAAGGCTCTCGACTTGATCTGGTCTCATTTAAATAATAATAAAAATAAACAAACAAACAAACAACCTCCGAGTCTGAACTCCACCGCGTCACTCCTCTTCCTCAATCTTCATCGATCTGTGTACAAGCCTACCGACAATGTGGTGTGTTTGAGGAAATGGGAAAAATAGGTTTCATGGTGCAGTCATGCACTGCGCGGTCACAAAACGTTGTCCAAATGCGCACCAAACGTGTAAAAATGTGCACATTATGGCAAGACTTATTCATCATTACATCTGGTTTTAACATTTATTTTATACAGTTTGAAGTCCAAACGGGCCATGGTCTTGAGCCGGAAAAGGGAAGAGTGTCTTCTCCGGGTCAGGGGGGGTCGTCCTGCCTCAAGTGGAGGAGTTTAAGTATCTGGGGATCTTGTTCACGAATGGGGGAAGAASGGAGCGGGAGATCGACAGGCGGATTGGCGCAGCGTCTGCTGWAAAGCGGGCGCTGTACCGGTCCGTCGTGGTGARGAGAGAGCTGAGTCAGAAAGCGAAGCTCTCGATTTACCGGTCGATCTACGTTCCTACCCTCATCTATGGTCATGAGCTTTGGGTCATGACCGAAAGAACGAGGTCCCGGATACAAGCGGCCGAAATGGGTTTCCTCCGCAGGGTGGCTGGGCTCTCCTTTAGAGATAGGGTGAGAAGCTCGGTCATCCGGGAGGGACTCAGAGTAGAGCCGCTGCTCCTCCACGTCGAGAGGAGCCAGTTGAGGTGGCTCGGGCATCTGGTAAGGATGCCTCCTGGACGCCTCCCTGGTGAGGTGTTCCGGGCACGTCCCACCGGGAGGAGGCCCCGAGGAAGACCCAGGACACGCTGGAGGGACTATGTCTCTCGGCTGGCCTGGGAACGCCTTGGAGTTCCCCCGGAGGAGCTGGAAGAAGTGGCTGGGGAGAGGGAGGTCTGGGCCTCCCTTCTGAAGCTGCTGCCCCCGCGACCCGACTCCGGATAGACGGAAGAAAATGGATGGATGGATGGATTGACGTCCAAACACTGAAAGCTGTCACTGTTTTTTACAGAAGCCCTGTGAAAGCATCACAGCTTTGCAGATCTGAGAGGATTAAAATAAAATAAATTCCTGTGTCCGCATCGTGATCCAGAACATCACCAAAATTTAACGATGTGTTCCTTGTGCCAGTACCCACATGTGGTAAAAATGTCATGACAATCCGTCCACAAGTTTTTGAGTAAAGTTGTCCGCAGACAGAACGACAGACCGACCGACATGCACGACCAAAAACATTAGCTCGCTTTTTGGCGAGGTAAAGATGTTTTCTTTGAGGTTTTGTGTTTGAAAAATGTGAATGCCATAGGAACTTTAACATTTGTTGGTTCTAAATGCATCGTTTTGTTTGTTAGGCTTTTATCCGACATTCAGCTTCTGAACACTTCAGCTGTGAAACGTGTCATGAAGCAGAGATGCAACAATGAAAAGATGATTCTATAAATGTGATACGATCCTCATCCACAAAAACTTTTACCAACCAAGTTTTTTCCCTGTTTTTTAATCTGCGCTGCGTAAGGATCTAAAAAATGTGACCCGGGAACATCGCAGCGTTCTGCTGTAATCTTTAGTCCCCACCAGTTCTGCAGGCGTTTAACCCCCACTGGATGCACGGCGAGCTGCAATCTGCCCACAGCAGCTCGGCCCCGCCGCCGACACACAAACGAGTCATCTGTGGGGAAAAGTTGGCGAGAGAAGAGAAAGTTAGTGGGAGCAGATTAGAGCCTGTCTGTGTGTGATAATAAACAGAGGAGTGGGCCACTGGGCCACTGAGCTGTACGTTTGGTAAACAATCAGAGGGAGCGGAGCATCAGCTGCTGCTGGAGGTCAGAACAGAAAGTGGTTTAAATGGAACTTTGATTCAGACTCTGGAACACAAGACTGAAACTAAAATCATCTGATGTTCAGACTTTTCATCTGACACTAGCTGCGTTTCTATCGACCATGAAATTGCGCAAATTAGAATTTCGAAAATAAATATGCTTAACGGAAACATGTAAAAATAATTTCATTTTTTGACAAAATGTTTTTGCGCTAGGTTGAGGTGGTTTTTCGGCCGTATTGAAATTGGTGTTTTTAGCAAAACTGCAATGGAAACACTTTTTTCACATCACAGGAGTCACGTGATCAACAACCGTCTGTTTCTACTGGTGAAAAAGACGATGATGAAGAAGATAACAGGAAGTAGAAGTAGTAGTAATATCACAGAAGTTGTCAAATAAAGTAGTAAACTCACCGACTACAATTTCCCAAAAACACAGCATACG
>NW_013954977.1:0-1871 GCF_001266775.1 Austrofundulus limnaeus
TGTGTGTGTGTGTGTGTGTGTGTGTGTGTGTGTGTGTGTGTGTGTGTGTGTGTGTGCTGCTGAGCTCTGTAATCAATGAAAGCTGCTGCACCACCTACAGACTCCTCACATTCCTGCTGCTGAGCGGTGCAGACAGACTCACAACTTCTCATCGCTCTCCTGGAGCCACGGCAGGAAGTGATGCTCACAGCTGAGGATCTGCTCACTTTAATGCAAGAAAGTCGTTTTCAAACGTGTAATCTTTTATATTTGCACCGTCAGATTTTTTTAATTATGTAAAAAAAACACCAGAGCTTCGTTTTGATCCAAACTTCCTTTTTTTGTTTCACATATTTCATGTCTGTTTTTGTCCGTGAGCTTGATTAAATCTCGGTGTCCTCTCTGTTGCTTGGTTACCTGTTTTTATCGATAAGGCCCGGCAGCTGAAGCTGCAGAGCTTCATGGAACTGATCAAATGTAAGTTAAAGAAGCTTCACTCTGAGATCGGCACAGGAGACATTTATCTACAAAGAGGAGGAGGATTTTTCTACCTGTTCAAATCAATTAAAAAAGCCGAGAAGCTCATTTTATACCTACATTTAATTCAAGACATTTTCTGTAATTAACTTGTGAAGTGGTAAAAAGAAAATGACACATTTCACAGTTTCTCTGGTGTCGAGACAAAATAATAAAAATAAAAANTACTACTACTACTACTACTCCGTACTCCGTACGCCCTCGGTAATTTCACTTTTATTTTAATAATAAAAATGTGACTGCAGTGTTCTTACAAACAAAGTACTTTTTATTCTTATAAAAAGGGATAATTATGGGGAAATTACAGGTTTACAGCCTGAATATTGGTTCTACAAAGAGTTAATGATGTTTTTATTCCAGTTCTGACATCATAAGTTTAAAAGTACACAAGTCTTTTCTGTATGTTTTCACTCCCTTCTAATTAAAACTGCTGTAATGTTTTTACACCTGCTCTCTGTATGTACTGTATACAAGTGTACTGTGTAAAAGTTTGATAAGTCTGCAGCAGTTATTATTAACCAGCAGTTGGGTTTTTGCATCATAGCGCACGCACCCCCCACCCCACCGCCCACGACCCTCACACACCGAAATGGGCGGGACAGAGGCAGAAGGTGGTTCTTAAAGAGACAGAGGCCAAATTCAAGGTGTTTAGAAGAGGAAGTGATGAGAAGATAAGTTTATTTTCTGTTTAAACATAAAAACAGCATTTTAATAACAGCTAAAGGTGACATAGTTATTTTATTATGGTATAGTATTTAAATATATGCCTGAGAAACACATGATATTGGACCTTTAATGTTGCAGTGATGAACTTTATCTCCAGGAGTCTTTGAAGGGTACAACCTGAGCAGGTTACCAGTCCGTCACAGGGCAGCACATTCACGAATGAATGGTAAATAAGATGTACTTATATAGGGCCTTTCTATCCATCCAGGATACTCAAAGCGCTTCACACTACAGACTTTCACCCATGCACACACACATTCACACACTGAAAAAAGCAACTATACATCCATTTTTAAATTGTGTTGATAGACCAAGTAAAACTGAATAAATAAAATACATAAAATTAAAAAAATGTTTGTCATATTTGAAGCATTGAGGAGCACCAAGTGGACTGACCGGAGAAATCTCTAATTACTCTGCCTGGTGATATTAATCATTTTACTCATTAAGTGCCAAAAAATAATAGACTAAAGTTTTTCCGATGATCAATTGCACACGATATGATTTTGCCCAGTCCTATAAACCATGTTGAATCTACAGCGGGTAAAATAAGTATTGAACACGTCACATTTTTCTCAGTAAATATATTACTAGAGGTGCTAATGACATGAAATTTTCACCAGATGTTG
>NW_013954977.1:3807-5289 GCF_001266775.1 Austrofundulus limnaeus
AAGGGGACAAATGATGGAAAATTCACTTTTTTAGCCGTTAAATATGTTCAGTTGTGGATTTGGAGTCTCCAGGAGCAGAAAAGTTGAATTTAATCTCTTCTGGTGCTGCAAAGATATGTTTGTATTCTGTTTGGGTCCGATTTTTCAACCTGGTTTCTCAATTTTTTAAGATGTTTTCTGAACTATTACGTCAAATTATTTGTGACAGAACTTTTAAATAAGGTCTGGACTTACCAACTCTTCTGGTTCTGGGTCAGACTCTGGTTCTGGGTCAGACTCTCCAACACGTCAGGCTGGATGGACAAGTCTTCCCTTGTTCACATCTTTGAACTCATTTGTAAATAAAACATTTCTGCGCAGCTATATAGTCATAAACCCCATTTTATTAAACTAGAATGAACCAGTCTGGAAGCTTTGGGGGGGGGGGGGGTGAAGAGTGTCATTTGGACTTTAAGAGACAGCCTCAAAACGAGTTAATTCGAGACACACTCCAGAAAAGGGGCGGGGCTTGTGGAATTACAATAAGGAGAAAATCAATTAAAATAAATAGACTCCAGTAAATAATTAGCCACGAGGCAGAAGTGGTTGTTTTGAAGCTAAACTGCCCTGAGGGAAGAGCTTGGAGCTTCTATTTTCTTCACAGATGCTGAAACATCTGCAATATTATGGGCTATAATGGAGTGTACAGAGACTTTTTGACAAACCAGCTGTTCTGAACGCCGTTCTTCTCCTTTATTCCCAAACCAGCCAGAGCAGCTGACTGCTGACTCAGCACTAAGCTTTCCACTGTAAACTCAGTGATGAAGATTAATGAATGAGCAGAAATCAATAAAAAGTGCAACTAATTAAATCAGTAAGTAGCTGCCGGAACAGTTCTGGAGGTCACACGATGCTTATAGTTTTAAAAAATGGACAGAGGGACACAATTTCTTTCCTGTTATTCCACACTGGGTTAGATATTTAAAGCCCACAGTTATGGGGCAACAAGACCACCAGGTAAAAAAACACTTTCTTATGTTTTATTTGTTTGTCCGCAAGTAGCTCACCTTCATTTCTGATTTATGACGTACAGAGCCTGTAGGGAGACATGAGCAAAAATAAATGAATAAATTGACCCTGATTTACTTTCTCAGCATCCAGCAAAAGTTTCTCATAGCTCTGCAAAAGTTTCTCATGACTCTGCAAAAGTTTCTCATAGCTCTGCAAAAGTTTCTCATGGCTCTGCAAAAGTTTCTCATGATTCTGCAAAAGTTTCTCATGATTCTGCAAAAGTTTCTCATGACTCTGCAAAGGTTTCTCAGAATCCCAAAAAGGTTTCTCAGAATCCCGAAAAGGTTTCTCAGAATCCCGAAAAAGTTTCTCATGATTCTGCAAAAGTTTCTCATAATTCTGCAAAAGTTTCTCATGATTCTGCAAAAGTTTCTCATAATTCTGCAAAGGTTTCTCATGATTCTGCAAATGTTTCTCATGACTCTGCAAAAG
>NW_013954977.1:5889-8659 GCF_001266775.1 Austrofundulus limnaeus
CCCGAAAGGTTTTTCAGAATCCCGAAAAGGTTTCTCATGATTCTGCAAAAGTTTCTCATGATTCTGCAAAAGTTTCTCATGACTCTGCTAAAGATTCTCATGACTCTGCAAAAGTTTCTCATGACTCTGCAAAAGATTCTCATGATTCCGCAAAAGTTTCTCATGATTCCGCAAAAGTTTCTCATAATTCTGCAAAGGTTTCTCATGATTCTGCAAAAGTTTCTCATAATTCTGCAAAGGTTTCTCATGATTCTGCAAATGTTTCTCATGACTCTGCAAAAGTTTGGCATGACTCTGCAAAAGTTTGTCATGACTCTGCAAAAGTTTGTTATGACTCTGCAAAAGTTTCTCATGATTCTGCAAAAGTTTCTCATGATTCTGCAAAAGTTTCTCATGACTCTGCAAAAGTTTCTCATGACTCTGCAAAAGTTTCTCATGACTCTGCAAAAGATTCTCATGACTCTGCAAAAGTTTCTCATGACTCTGCAAAAGATTCTCATGATTCCGCAAAAGTTTCTCATGATTCCGCAAAAGGTTCTCATGATTCTGCAAAAGATTCTCATGATTCTGCAAAAGTTTCTCATGACTCTGCAAATGTTTCTCATGACTCTGCAAAATTTTCTCATGATTCCGCAAAAGGTTCTCATGACTCTGCAAAAGGTTCTCATGACTCTGCAAAAGTTTCTCATGACTCTGCAAAAGTTTCTCATGACTCTGCAAAAGTTTCTCATGGTCCTGTAAAAGTTTCTCATGGTCCTGTAAAAGTTTCTCATGATTCTGCAGAAGTTTCTCATGACTCTGCAAAGGTTTCTCATGATTCTGCAAAAGTTTCTCGTGATTCTGCAAAGGTTTCTCGTGACTCTGCAAAGGTTTCTCATGACTCTGCAAAAGTTTCTCAGGACCCTGTAAAAGTTTCTCATGACTCTGCAAAAGTTTCTCATGACTCTGCAAAAGTTTCTCATGACTTTGCAAAAGTTTCTCATGACTCTGCAAAAGTTTCTCATGATTCTGCAAAGGTTTCTCAGAATCCCGAAAAGGTTTCTCAGAATCCCGAAAAGGTTTGTCAGAATCCCGAAAAGATTTCTCATGACTCCGCAAAAGTTTCTCATGATTCCGCTAAAGTTTCTCATGACTCAGCAAAAGTTTCTCATGATTCTGCAAAAGTTTCTCATGATTCTGCAAAAGTTTCTCATGACTCTGCAAAAGTTTCTCATGATTCTGCAAAAGTTTCTCATGACTCTGCAAAAGTTTCTCGTGATTCTGCAAAAGTTTCTCGGGATCCGTTTTTGTTTTTTTCCCATGTCCCCCTATGAGCTCTGTAGTGACGTGATGGCTGCTTTAAAGAAAAAATATATACGTACAGGTTTAATGGAAAATACTTTCAAAGTTTTACATGGTGTCTGTATTGGAAGAACAGTAAAGTATCTCGGCACAGCCTGATTCCTCCTGACACCCTCAGCTGCAGCTCTCCTCCTCCTCAGCCACAGTCGAGCCGAACGCCCGAACAGACGCAGACCAGGAAAAACATGGAGCGTGTATCAAACATCCAGACAAAAAAATTAATAAATAAAAAAAGCCACTTTGTTGGCTCTGAGCTTCATGTCGCTCAGTGAAGAAAACGAAGCCCGGGGCGGTAAACKAACAAATTGGAGACAGAAACAAGCGTCCTCATTTAGAGCTGCCATGTTTGATTATAATGAGCACAGATGAAGAAAGCCATTTTTCATCTGTGAGTAATTCAAACACACGGACACAAAGATGAAGTGTGAGTTGTTTTGTCTGTAAAAAGGAGTTTGTTTTGTCACAGCATCAGTATGTGCGGGGCTCATTCATTGGTTTGTACAGTTATCTGACCAAACCTGCTTCACCTCCACTAATGGACTTCCTAACGAGCTTTTATAATCATCTAATTCATGCTTGAGCAATAATCAAATTAATTATCCTATTTACATACACTGAGTTTTCTGAATTAAACTATGGATTGTAGAACTCTAAACCTGACTCTTTTTTTGTCAGAATTAGGATTTTTTTATTTTCTACATATTTTCTGAGAGTCCTCTGATCTGATGTACTCGCTTCCTAAATGGACACTTAAAAAAACATTTTTTTCTTGCAAAAAGTTTATTTTTTTTTTATTACTACAGATGTTTTTCTCTCTCAATATATAAAGTACAAAATAAACCATGTAAAAACACCACACCAGAGTGAAAGCTTGATTTAATTTAATCTAAACCGTTTCACTGTGGTTAATGCGTCTGGTGGAAGCCATCAGAGCAGAGTAAAAACTCTAAATCCCTGCAGAAGATGTTGAAGGACACGTCCCTGAGAAGCAGAGCAGTCATGCTGCTCCACGCAGCTCTCAGGCTGAATTAACCGAAACCCACCAGACCTGGCTGGTAATGCTGTGAGTGTGTAAATCAGTGGGAAGGAGCATCCGAGCCTCTGTGAACAACATGAATCTGTTATCATGAGAAACTTGAGGAAATTTGTTCTGAATTATTCTAAACCAGGATCCAGTGGTGGGCAGCGCTAATCCAAAATTAAAGCTCTTATGTAAATATTTAGGTCAGCAACTTCAAAAGCACTTATGCCATTGAAAAACAAGCGAAAGCTAATTTTAAAGTGCAAGTTCAATTTAATGCTTACTAGCTGACAATAATTCATGTACAATATATGCACAACACTGCCAACTAGTGGTGTATGAAGTCTTTTACAGCTTAATCCTACAACCACCGATTGCTGGGGATGT
The DNA here is from genome assembly GCF_001266775.1 of Austrofundulus limnaeus. Taxonomy (NCBI): domain Eukaryota; kingdom Metazoa; phylum Chordata; class Actinopteri; order Cyprinodontiformes; family Rivulidae; genus Austrofundulus; species Austrofundulus limnaeus. The sequence continues at coordinate 8,639 of NW_013954977.1, forward strand.
GATTTCCTGAAAGAGACCTTT
>NW_013954977.1:9518-11073 GCF_001266775.1 Austrofundulus limnaeus
GGTACTGCTTTTTAATTTTAGAAAGTGCAAATCTGCTTATGAATTATAAAAATTAGTAAAACCACTAAAGCGCAAATGAAATATTTAGGTCTGCAATTAGTGGATTTGTGGTTTAGTGGGCTGGTGCCCACCACTGCCAGAATCCAGCACTAAATCTGCAAAACAACAGTTTCCTGAAGCAGAGCGTTGCTCAAATGTAAAAACAAACTGAGCAATCCTCAACATGAATCAAATGCTTATTATTGTGTTTTAATTATTACAAATGTATCATTTTCATGAATTATGAATGTTTACTTTAGAATTTCATTGTCATTTATGCGCGCAGGTCTTAATGCAGGTCACATGCTCTAAAGGGAGGAGCTCCACATCTACATGATTTGCATAACCTGCAGAGAAGTGTCTTCCCTCCTCTCCTCCTCCTGCAGTCTAATCCTCTCCACACAGAGAACAATCTGCTGCTGCTTTGATTAGCTCTGCAGAGACACTGTAAGCTAAAACCACCAAACACAAACAAAAAGCAAGCCGCTAAGTTCCTCACTCCTCCTCCGTGGAGTTAAAACACATTTCCTGACTGCTGTCCTCTGAGCAGAGATTAGCATCGCAGCTCACAATTTTTCATTTCAATGCTGCTGCAAAGCCGACGTGTGTTCAAGAAAACAACAATACAGTGAGTTTTTTAGCATCATGTGTTGAAATAACAGATTGGGGCTCAGAAAGTTTTGCACTCTGGACATAAATCTTCAACATTTCAACCATTTTTTTTTTCAAATAAACGTATATTTATTCATTTCTGTGCACAAATAAAACTTCTGCAAGTCCTGCAGCTAAAAAGCAAATGTCATTTTTAAAAGGGCATCATGTTCTCAGAGGTTCTCAGAGGTGGATGCCTTTTTGAACTCCTCTTAAATATGCAGGTCTGTTTCAACCTGCAATCCAACCATGAAAGTCTGTAGCTCCTCCTGAAGAAGCTACGTGTGCAAAACAACACTTTTAACAAAAAATAAAACAGACACGAGACAAAGTGGGTCGAAACTAGCAAGCTTGCTCTGATTTTGTTTCGTTTATTTGATCAAATGGAAATAAAATTGAGCTAATTTAACACAAAAATACAAAGAAAACATCAGGCCACGATCATTCATCCGATTCAAGGCCCACTGAAGCCTGAGACGAGCAGCTAAACTCCTGCACTCCGACACGCAGCGTCTTTGTTAACTGGAGAATTTTATTTGTGAGAAAAGCTTGTTGTGCTGCAGCATCTGGTGCTCAGGGATCACCAACAGCAGAAGAAACAAGGATCATTGTTACATTTCTGCTGAGCACAACATTTCATACGAGTCGATCAGATGTTCTGTGTCACAGTAACCGGGTTTCCATCCAGTTTTGATGCAAATTTTGAGCAAAATTTTAAAATGTGAAATTGCAAAATAGGGCTGCCACAAACGTTTATGTTTATAATCGATTAATCACTGATTATTTTTTCAATTAGTCGACTAATCAGATCAAACGTTAATTGAATATAAAACATAGAGCTTATCACGTCAGAATGCAGCTGCTA
>NW_013954977.1:11253-13415 GCF_001266775.1 Austrofundulus limnaeus
GCAGTGGAAGGTGTCAAAGCAGTTTGGAGAGAAAAACAAAGTAAAGAACAACAACAAAAAAAGGAAACGATTAATCGATTATTAAATTAGTCATCGATTATTTAATAATCGATTAGTCGTCGATTAATCGTGGCAGCCCTATTGCGAAATAGAGGAAGATTTTTTTGCTAATTTTGCCATTTCCATCCACCTTTTCTAATGTGAAATTTCAAAATGTGAATAAAAACCTTTGATGGAAACAGCTTGAAATGACTTCAGAAGAACAACTGTTTGAGGAGGCTCAAAGCTCTAAGTGAGTTTGCAGATGAAGCCTGATGAAAGCTGCGACACTCTGAGGACATTTGGGTGACGTGCACAGACATTTTGAGGGGCAAGAGCTCGGTTAAAAACAATGTCACTTTGTACGGCACCGAGAACTACCAGCTGCATATTTATCTATTTTAAATCCACAGTCAAGCTGTCGAGTGAAGATGTTTAATATTCGTCTACAAATTGGTTTCCTGTAGAATCTACTTGGCAACAACAGAACAAAGACTATTTTGCCACATTGTGCTCACTTTAACAAAAAGTAACTGGACATTTACACACCGTAGTACTGTATAATGGATGCTTTTTGTTGCAGAAATGTCTCCAGAGACCACAAACTGTAAACTGTACAAAAAATAAATAAATAAAAAGGAAAGGGCCACTTGATGGTCCAGAGGCCAAAAAAGACCAACACCTGACGGCCRTGTCCAAATTCAGGGGCTGCGTAATCTGAAGGTGGAATTTATCGTCTGCTGACGTCACAGCAAAGCGCCGGAGGCTTTTCAAATTAAAAGACTCCTCTGATGCGTCCATCAAATGTGTCCTTCTTTTGTCCCCAATTTGAGAGACTGGTCTGATGGATCCTTCCCRGCCCACCATATCCTATAACGCGTTGCTGGCCAATCAGAGATTGGCAAACAGAAAGGAAAACGGTTTTAAATAAAAAATCTGTCAGTATAAAAATGAAAAGTTTTAAGCGGTTGTGTTGTTAAAGTTTTTATCATCCRTTTAGACATGTTTTAATTATTATTGTACTTGTCAGGAATCAAACAAGCTGGTATAAAAAAAATAAACATGCACCTACAGCAGGTCGATTAGTTCTTCAGATATTGATTTTACCCCTCAAAAGCAGCTGTTGTAGCACGATTTACCAAGAATGCAGAAACACGTTGGAATAAATGCAAAGAAAGTCTGCGTGTATGGTCGTCAAATGATTTAATTCTGAGCAACAACACAGCAGAGGTCAATCAGGAAGTCTGTCGAGTCGTGGCTGCCCCCCACCCCCCCTCGGCGGAGAACAGCCAATATAAACATCATGTGACATGCTTACAACCAATCACAGATCGCCAACTGTAACAACCTAACCAATGACAGGGCTCTCAGCCCAGAAGCTACCTTATCAAAATAAAAGAGGTCAAGCATTGCTGGAGTCTTGAAGTCTGGGCCGATAGAGTAAAACAGCCGAAACTAGTTAACATGAGATATGATTACTGGACAGTGTCAAGGTAGAACAGATATACATAATTAATCCATAACACAGCTAAAACTATAAAAAAAAAAACATAACCGATTGGTTGGAATTCCCTCAAAAGCAGCTAAAACTGAAAAATTAAAAAAAACCAATCGGTAGGTGGCAAACCCCTAAATCGTCTAAAATGGAAAAAAAATATGAACGATTGGTTGGAAGCACCTGAAACTCAGCAATTAAAGCTAATTTTGTTGTTTTATTGATTATATTTACAATACTTATATATTGATATTTTGCTAATTTCGATGTATTTTTGCTTCTGTTTAGCGTTGTCACAGTAGGTGAGAATAAAGCAGAAGACTACACCGTCCAAATTCACGGCCACTTTTTTGCGGTTTTCGTGGTCGACCAAGGACCCACCTAGACCGGGTAGGCTGGGTCCTTCAAAGGACCCAGCCCCTGGATTTGGACTCAGCTCTGATGTCAGTCTGTGTACGTCCACCTTTATGCTCTGGTGTTGATTTATCACAGTCAGCTTTAGGTCTTTAATCAGCTGTTAATCCTGTGGAGCTGAAGCTCAGTGATGAGTAGGGCTGTGTATTGGCAAGAATTTGGCGATACGATACATATCATGACAGACGGGTCATGATACGATATATCCCGATAT
>NW_013954977.1:14415-15677 GCF_001266775.1 Austrofundulus limnaeus
TGGCTCACTGCTGCCAACTAGTGGTCAGAGGCTGAACTACAACATAAAAATGAACGGCTGGCAGGAAAGTTGACATTTTAAACCTTAATTAAATATCGATACAGGGCTTTAGAATATAAATACAGTATCGGGAAATGAAATATCGCGATATTTCAGTGTATCAATATTTTCTGCACTCCTAGAGATGAGGCCATAAATACTGACATCATGGTAAACGTAACTGGGAAATCTAGTGAAGATAAAACAATTCTTATCTAAAGAAATGCCCACACACTCCTCTTGCAAAGAGTCAGGACAGGACCTTGTCTTCAGTCCTGAGCTCATCCACACCTACAGACCATTTCAGCGGGACGCCACCAGATGAAATGTGTGAATGAACAGGCTTTTTCCCAAGCTGCGTGGCGCTCTCTAAAGAGCTGCTGACTGAACCAGCATGTGCCTGGAAGCTCTATCAGTGACAGGTGGGATAAATCACCTTGTCAGGCATGAATGGAAACTGCTTGGAAGCTGTGTATAATGGAGTGCTCAGCCCAACCAGTACACACACACCACCTCCTGCAGGCTCCTCTTCGCTCGGGGAGGATAACAGATTTAGTGGCTCGACGGATTTCAGTTTCATCGCTCGGGAGTTTTACAGGCTTTTTAAAGCTCGCCTCACAGAAACCGTCCTGCCGCGGCTGAATGGAAGCCACCGCATCCTGTGCATTGGTTGTTCGTCGCTCGGTCGGCGCGTACGCTCAGCCTCAACCGCCCGGTGCTTTTTTACATGAATGGAGGAGTTCTTATTGAGATTATGTAAGCAGGTTCGCTGAATGAATTATTCAGTCTCTGAAAGAAAACGACGACGCGCCTCGTTCCCTGCCAAATCTGCAGACGGCAATCCAGCCACCGAACCGCTCCGGTGGAGCTTCAGTGGATGCAGAGTCACACTGATTGTGCACAGAGTGAAGAATCCATTTATCATAATTATCTACAGGTGGCCTCGTGACGATACAATCCCATCCTGCTGTAGTTCACATTTCCAATGGAAAACTATACATTATAGCAAAACATTAAAGAGCATTACCACGTTACATCCTGAAATTTAGAGGGGCAACATCAGTTTTTAGCTTTTTATTAGCTAAAACATTGTTTTTTTAACTTTATTGAAAYATGAATCAGAACAAGGACAAACAAACAAGTAAAATAATGTGAATCAGGGATACAAAAGTAATACAGTAATTACACAACAACCATGTATTACATCGCAGTATAGTCATACA
>NW_013954977.1:16677-19565 GCF_001266775.1 Austrofundulus limnaeus
AGTCTGACCCAGAACCAGAGTCTGACCCAGAACCAGAGTCTGACCCAGAACCAGAGGAGAATTAAAATGAAGAAATTGTAGTTTTAATTTAATTTAGTTAGTTTAATTTAATTTAATTTAATTTAGTAGGTGTACGGACGTATAGAGCAATGTCATGTTTTTTTTTCAAAATTTTCAGATATTTTTTTAAAAACTCACAACCCGCTCTGCCACTAGAAATAAGTTCTCCTGTCCTTCTTTCCTCCTGCTTTGCGCTGCAGGTGCTCTCATCTCCACGACCAACAGACCGCCTGAACCCCCACCCCCCTACACACACACACACACACGCGTGCTGTGAGTGATATGAATTTTCTGCAGAAATTACAGATTTTTGAGGCTCATTATACAGCTAAAGGTACGAAGGGGCTGACATATACGAACTGCAACGCTTTGGTCTGAATTCCTCCTTATTGTAACTCCACAAGCCCCGCCCCTTTTCTCCCAGACCGATTCATTCTAGTGTAATACAGGAGTTTACGACTATATAGCTGCGCAGAAAKGTTTTATTTACAAAGGAATTAAAAGATGTCAAGAAGGGAATTAGTGCCCATCCAGTCTTACATGTTGGAGCCAGAGTCTGACCCGGAACCAGACGAGTCCAGACCTAATTTAGAAGTTCTGTCACAAATAAATTGATGTAATAGTTGAGAAAATGTCATAAAACAGGCTGAAAAATCTGACACAAACCACATCTAAAGGTATCAGGAGAGACTAAATTCAACTTTTCTGCCTCCTAGAAACTCCAAGTCCACAACAAAATGTATTTAACAGCTAAAAAATTGATTTTGCAAAAATGTCCACTTTAAAATTCAATCATCCTGCAGCATAGCAACTGTTCCTCGCGGGTTCTTTAACTCAATTTTCCTTTTGTGTATTTCAAGCTGTTGTTAAAGGTAGCGCAACAGTTTGCTGCATGACCAGTTTCACCTGTTCCCCCATGTTTGTCTTGTATGTCTTCTTGAATGAGTGTTTCTTAACTGCCCCCTCTCCCCTTCCCTGAGTGTACAGCACCTTGTGAATTTATTTCTGTGAAAGGCGCTATATAAATAAAACTTATTTTACTTAATTTACTTTACTTCCTGAAATAAATCAGTTTTGATGGTGGAAAAATACAATTTCTGCATATTTTTAATGTATTCATTCATCGTACTGGTGCCAAACGTCTGTATCCTGATGGTTCAGTAAGAATACTGTATGTACCATTACACGACTGTTTGTGTGACAAGAAATTACGTTTTTGTATCATATAAAAGCAGAATTACGCAGAGTTAATTGTTGTGTTATGCTTTATATGAGCCGTGTCTAAAAGAACAAACTTTAAGAGCATGTAAAGTGAAAAATAAATGAGAAATGAATCAAACTGGTCTCTGAAGACGTTCAAACCTCGAATCAGTCAAGCTAAATTTTCTACCCAATCCTTTTTTTCCTGAAGTCCAGTTTGTTGCTTGTTGATACGGCAGTGTTTGCTGATTGACTGCCACAGCTGCTGCCAACAGACAGCTCGTGTGAAAAACCGGATCGGCTCTGACAAAGTGACAGAATTTAATGAATAGAAAATGGCCTGGCCATATCAGAAGAGATTACAAAACAGCTAAGCTAAATCAAAGAGCTAACTGCTAACGCAGTATGAGAACGCACGCAGGCCAACGCCACGCGCTCCTCCCTGCTCTGTTTGCCCTCGTGAGGCCGAACCTTCCTGTTGAAAGCATTCACCCAGAAAACAGGATGTGTCACAGGACACCTGAGGTGTAGAAGAAAACAAGCAGCTCAGAGAGAGAAGAGCAGCTTGCTGCTATCTGATCGCTCTCATTTTGGCTGCATCACATTGACCAGTGGTTTTAACAAAGCTGCTCATTCCKGGACGGCTGCGAACAAACTCCTGACTTCAAAGATTGCATTGCACCGTCGCTTTGACCAGTGAAACATTAGTCACCGCTAAAGATAGATGTGCTGTGATTCAGCAGGAAAATTTGTACGGATATTTTTCTTTTTTTTTTTTGTACCGTCGACTTTCAGGACGTTCGTTGCTGAAGGACAAACGGTTGTTCCGGAGAGCGGTGAAGTCTCACACAGCTGCTGTGCCACYGTTTACCCAAAAATCACTAATGATGGGAGGTGGTCTCAAAAAGCTGCAAAACGTTTCGCAGGAATAAATTTAGCTCTGGTCTTGTTCCACACCTTCTGCAGTAATGTAGAATTTTTCCACAAGTTTTAATTACATCATTTTTGACTCTGAGATGTGTGTGTGTTTGTGTGTCTGTGTGGCCTTGTTTTTCCTACATTGTGGGGACAATTTTCCCAAAAAAGCAGCCTTGCGGAGATCGAATGTGCAACCGTAATTTGCATTTGGACCCGTGCGGACCAAAATGCAAATTACGGGGGGTTAGGACCAAGGTGTGAATTGAGTTTAGGTCAGTTTTAGGGTCAGGTAGGTACCAGTGAGGTTAGTTTTAGGGTCAGGTAGGTACCAGTGAGGTTAGTTTTAGGGTCAGGTATGTACCTCTGAGGTTGGTTTTAGGGTCAGGTGAGGTTGGTTTTAGGGTCAGGTAGGTACCAGTGAGGTTAGTTTTAGGGTCAGGTAGGTACCAGTGAGGTTAGTTTTAGGGTCAGGTAGGTACCAGTGAGGTTAATTTTAGGGTAAAAGTTCAGGGTTAGGATATAAAATTTCCAAAAAATGAATGGAAGTCAATGGAAGGTCCCCACAAGGGTAGAGAGACATTGTATGTATGCTAATGGGTGAATGTGCTCTGAGTTGTCACTAAACCCAGAAAAGTTTTATTTAAATTAGATCCAATCTGACATCTTCTGTTTCAATTATGTATCTTCATACCATTATTCTCTCAACCATG
>NW_013954978.1:0-1287 GCF_001266775.1 Austrofundulus limnaeus
GTGTCTCAGGTCAGGACACTCGGTGTCTCAGGTCAGGACACTCGGTGTCTCAGGTCTCAGGTCAGGACACTCGGTGTCTCAGGTCTCAGGTCAGAACACTCGGTGTCTCAGGTCAGAACACTCAGTGTCTCAGGTCAGAACACTCGGTGTCTCAGGTCAGAACACTCGGTGTCTCAGGTCAGAACACTCGGTGTCTCAAGTCAGGACACTCGGTGTCTCAGGTCAGAACACTCGGTGTCTCAGGTCAGGACACTCGGTGTCTCAGGTCAGAACACTCGGTGTCTCAGGTCAGGACACTCGGTGTCTCAGGTCTCAGGTCAGAACACTCGGTGTCTCAGGTCAGAACACTCGGTGTCTCAGGTCAGGACACTCGGTGTCTCAGGTCAAGACACTCGATGTCTCAGGTCAGGCCACTCGGTGTCTCAGGTCAAGACACTCGGTGTCTCAGGTCACTGCACATATAAACAACAATCTGAAGAAGAAACCAGCAGGTTGTGTTGAATCACTTCATCACAGCTCGTTAACTCCGAGTTAATTAGGTGTAATGACTCCTGGCCCCGCCCTCTGTGTGGTCACCTGTACAGGTACATCATGACCAGTGAGTTCACTCTGAGTCCCACGCAGACCTTCTTCAGACAGAACAGGTACTTTGGTCTGAAACCTTCTGACATCATCATGTTCGAGCAGAGGATGCTGCCAGCCGTCACCTGTGAGGGGCGGGTCATCCTGGAGGGCAAAGGAAAGATCGCCATGGCTCCAGGTGGGTTCAGGTGTCCGGCTCGGGTCTGGATGTTAGGACCTGTCTGTGGTGAACCTGTTCCTCTGTGTCCTCTGTGTCAGATGGTAACGGGGGTCTGTACCAGGCCCTGGTGGACCATCAGGTCCTGGAGGACATGCAGCAGAGAGGGGTGGAGTACGTGCACGTGTACTGTGTGGACAACATCCTGGTCAAGATGGCCGACCCGCTTTTTATTGGCTTCTGTGTGAGCAGAGGGGCCGACTGTGGAGCCAAGGTGCTGCCAGGACCCCCAGACCCCCTGACCCCACCAGACCCCCTGACTCTACCAGACCCCTTGATCCCACCAGACCCCTTGATCCCACCAGACCCCCTGACTCTACCAGACCCCTTGATCCCACCAGACCCCTTGATCCCACCAGACCCCCTGACCCCACCAGACCCCCTGACCCCACCAGACCCCTTGATCCCACCAGACCCCCTGACTCTACCAGACCCCCTGACCCCACCAGACCCCCTGACCCCACCAGACCCCTTTGTAACACCTATAT
>NW_013954978.1:5045-14027 GCF_001266775.1 Austrofundulus limnaeus
ACCCCCTGACCCCACCAGACCCCCTGACTCTACCAGACCCCTTGATCCCACCAGACCCCTTGATCCCACCAGACCCCCTGACTCTACCAGACCCCCTGACCCCACCAGACCCCCTGACTCTACCAGACCTCCTGACTCTTCCAGACCCCTTGATCCCACCAGACCCCCTGACTCTTCCAGACCCCCTGATCCCACCATACCCCCTGATCCCACCAGACCACCTGACCCCACCAGACCACCTGACTCTACCAGACCCCACCAGACCCCCTGACCCCACCAGACCCCCTGACTCTACCTGACCCCACCAGACCCCCTGACTCTACCTGACCCCTTGACCCCACCAGACCCCCTGACTCTACCAGACCCCTTGATCCCACCAGACCCCCTGACCCCACCAGACCCCTTGATCCCACCAGACCCCCTGATCCCACCAGACCCCCTGACTCTACCAGACCCCCTGACTCTTCCAGACCCCTTAATCCCACCAGACCCCCTGACTCTACCAGACCCCCTGACTCTTCCAGACCCCCTGATCCCACCAGACCACCTGACCCCACCAGACCCCCTGACTCTACCAGACCCCCTGATCCCACCAGACCCCCTGACTCTACCAGACCCCTTGATCCCACCAGACCCCCCCTGATCCCACCAGGTGGGAGTGTTCACCTGAGCTGTCTGACATGTTTCAGGTGGTGGAGAAGGCCCACCCTGCGGAGGCGGTGGGGGTGGTCTGCAGGGTCCGAGGGGTCCCTCAGGTGGTGGAGTACAGCGAGATCCAGCCGGAGACGGCCTCTCTCCGAGGTCCTGAAGGAGAACTGGTCTACAGCGCTGGAAACATCTGCAACCACTTCTTCAGCAGGACCTTCCTGCAGGAAGTGGCAGAGTGAGACACCGCCAAAATAAAACACACAGTGAACCCCTGAAGGCTGTCTGACAGCTAAAGCACAGCCGAAATCTTCTGAAGTAGCTGAAACTGACTGTTAGAGTTAAAGCAAGCAAGATAAGCAAGATAGGCTTAAACAGGCAGAACAGAAGCTAAAATGAACCCATCAGAAGCTAAAATGAACCCATCAGAAGCTAAAATGACCCCATCAGAAGCTAAAATGAACCTATCAGAAGCTAAAATGAACCTATCAGAAGCTAAAATGAACCTATCAGAAGCTAAAATGAACCTATCAGAAGCTAAAATGAACCTATCTGAAGCTAAAAAAAGTACAACAGAAGCTAAAAGCAAAGGAACAATAGTTAAAAATAAGAACAAAAACATTAGCAACTAGCAGCTAAAAGCAACAAAACAATAGCAATGCTAAAAGTAGTGAAGGCTAAAATGTGCAGTTTCTAAGTTTGATAAACTGTAGCTAAAATAAATAAATTAAACCTTTCAATAACTGTCTTTATTCAGCTGTGTCTGAATTTAGTCTGATTTCTGTTGAATCTTTTGATTTTCTGTTCTTTTCTGTTTTGTTTGTTATTTCAGGAAATTTAAAGATCAGCTGAAACAACATGTAGCCATAAAGAAAGTACCATATGTGGACTCAGCTGGAAATCAGCTGAAACCAGCTAAAGCYAACGGCATCAAGATGGAGAAGTTTGTTTTTGATGTTTTTCCATTTTCCAGGTAAACATTGATCAGCATCTACCTGAGCTGAGTTCAACTGACCTGTCAGGATGTTTTAGCTGATATTAACTAATCATGTTGTTTTATTAGCTGATGTTAACGAGTCAGGTCGTAACTTCAGCTGATGTTAACGAGTCAGGTCGTAACTTCAGCTGATGTTAACGAGTCAGGTTGTAACTTCAGCTCATGTTAACGAGTCAGGTCATAACTTCAGCTCATGTTAACGAGTCAGGTCATAACTTCAGCTCATGTTAACGAGTCAGGTCATAACTTCAGCTGATGTTAACGAGTCAGGTCGTAACTTCAGCTGATGTTAACAAGTGAGGTTGTATTATTAGTTGATGTTAATGAGTCAGGTCGTAACTTCAGCTGATGTTAACGAGTCAGGTTGTAACTTCAGCTGATGTTAACGAGTCAGGTCGTAACTTCAGCTGATGTTAACGAGTCAGGTCGTAACTTCAGCTGATGTTAACGAGTCAGGTTGTTTTGTTGTAACTGAGATGTTTCTGTTTGTCAGGAACTTTGTTGTGTTCGAGGTCATCAGGAAAGATGAGTTTGCTCCTCTGAAGAACGCAGACGGAGCAGCTTCGGACACGCCCACCTCGGTCAGGACCGCCCTGATGGATCAGCACCGCCGCTGGCTTTGTGCTGCCGGAGCCTCGCTGCTGGATGGAGACGGGAATGTGATCGGACCTGAAACCAGGTGGAGTTTTCTTCTTTTAAACCTCTGAGCAGAAACGTTTCGACACAAATGTACAGTTTTACTACAGATGTTTTCTAGATTAAAAAGATTAAATTATTTGATATAAAACATGATGATGATGAATTTCTGTGTTTTTATAACTAAGTATAAATGTGAAATACTTTCCTCAGTGAATCATCACATCCTGTAATCTGTGAGGTTTCTCCTCTGGTTTCATACTTTGGAGAGGTGAGAGACCTGGTGTTTGAATAAACCGTTTAAATGTCTGATTTACTACATTTGTTTTAAGATGAAATGGTTCGTCCTCAGGGCCTGGAGCTCCTGCTGAAAGGCAAAACTCTCCAAACTCCTTTTGTTCTGGATGAAAACACCTCCAAAGTTCTGAAGAGTCAGAAAAGTTCAGGAGAGAACTGGAACATCTGAACAGGAAGTGGAGACAGGAGGACACCTGGAGCAGGTGTTTACCTGTGCCCACGCCCACAACCTTTATTTTTTATCAAACTGTCTTTCTATTCAACAACAATGTGAAATCAATAAAGTTTTCTACAAATTAGTTTTAAAATGTCTTGGATATAATTTCTAACTCTGGGAAAAGAGAACATTTTGTATTAAATCATTAAAATTTATTTAAATGACCTCAAGATTTAAAATATTTATTATTCTGCCTTACAATATAAATTTATTTATTAAATAAATATATTTGGTTTAGAAAAGTTATTTAATGGAACATAATGTATAAATAAAATACTATTTAAATTTTGTTTTAGAAATGTACTTTTTATTCTCTTTTAATCCAAATAAATAAAATAAATTAAAATTATAATTAAATAAATAAATGACCAAAACAAGCAACATTTAACTGAACGGATGTTTTACTTGTTTTGGATAATTTCTCCAGACTTCCCTGAGTAAGATGGCGGCCGCCGTGCTGCGTCACAGCAGCCTCTCGTCCTGGATTGGTGTTCAGCAGTCACGTGACCTCCGCTAACCAATCAGGCTGCTCACTGATCAGACTGAACACATCCACAGGAAGGCTAACGGTTTCTGTCCAAATACTGACGGTTCGACCCAAATCTTTCACATTTCTCCGGTTTTGGATCATTTACTCAGTATTTGACTCATTCCGTTGATAAATACAGATTTATATGAAGAATAAATGTTAAAATAACAGAGAAATTATCCTATAAGTGCTTCGTCTCCGTCAGGTTTTGCTAACAACATTAGCGGGTGGTTCGGTGGTTCGGTGCCCCCCCCTCCCCCCGGTCCATCTGAAGGTTCCGATGGAGGTGCTAACATGCTAGGACCATGTTCAAGAATGTGTTCGGTTCGGGTTTTCTGGTGAGAACGGCTCATGTGGTTCTGACGTGGGTCGTAACGCTGATCCTCTTCCTTCACGATACAGGTGGGTTCTGACAATCCGGACCGGTTCGGACGGCTCGTTGTTTGTGGTTCTGATCKTCAGCTCGGTTCTGTTCCGACAGAGCTGAGGAAGCAGGAGGAGACGGGTCAGCTGGTGCAGCCGGTTCTGTTCGTCCTGCTGGTTCTGGTGTCGGTGCTGCTGTACTTCACTGTGTCCCTGATGGACCCGGGTTTCATCCTGTCTGATGACCCAGACCTGCAGGTCAGTCTGGACCGGGTCTGCTGGRTCCAACAGGAAACCTGTAGTCCTGGTCCAGAACTTCTGATCCAGTCCTCGGTTCCTAAATGTACAGAGTACTGTAGAGGTTCTGGATCAGGTTCTGCAGGTCTGTCAGGACCTGGACCAGACCTCTGAGCCCACTCAGACACACAACAAACAGGAAGGACTGGATTCAGAACCACTCACCTGAGGAGGCGGAGCTTTTAACTTCTGGACCTGTTGGTTCTGATCACACCTGTGGTCTCTTTCAGTTCAGTCTGGGGGTGTCGGAGGAGCAGCAGGACATGATCGGCCCCGGGTCCAAATCCCTGCGTCAGCGCCGCTGTGGTCACTGTCTGCTGCAGGTAAGATACTGTCAGCTGCACCGAGCCCCGCAGAACCTCTGATCAGTCCCAGAGTCACAGAGTCAGCAGCCAATCAGATCTCAGCTGTGTGTTTGTGCTCTGAGCAGCAGCCAATCAGATCTCAGCTGTGTGTNCAGCAGCCAATCAGATCTCAGCTGTGTGTTTGTGCTCTGAGCAGCAGCCAATCAGATCTCAGCTGTGTGTGTGTGTGCTCTGAGCAGCAGCCAATCAGATCACAGATGTGTGTTTGTGCTCTGAGCAGCAGCCAATGAGGTCGAAGCACTGTCAGACGTGTCATCACTGCGTGCGGAGGTACGACCATCACTGCCCGTGGATCGAGAACTGTGTGGGGGAGCAGAACCACCGCTGGTTCGTGGTCTACCTGGCGGTCCAGCTGCTGGTTCTGGTCTGGGCCCTGCACATCACCTGGTGAGTACGGGTCAGGGGGCGGGGTCAGGGGGCGGGGTCAGAACTCACAGGTGTCCTGTTCCCTCAGGACCGGCCTGGTTCTGGTCCCCGGCTTGTCTCCGTGGCTGCGGTCCAACGGGGTCCTGCTGGTGGTCCTGGTGCTGCTGGTGCTGCTGGCCCTGGTGGTCCTGCTCCTGCTGGGGTCTCACCTGTACCTGGTCTCCCTGAACACCACCACCTGGGAGTTCATGTCCCGCCACCGCATCTCCTACCTGAAGCACTGCGGCGCCGAGCAGAACCCCTTCGACCGCGGGACCCTGCTCAACCTGTGGGGGTTCTTCTGCGTGTGGGGGTCCGTGGTCTGGGAGCAGGTCTACTTCAGGGAGGGCAGCGACCCCGTTTAGGCTTTGACCTGGGTCCAGGGATCAGACCCATCAGACCAGAACTCAGTCCTGACCCACAATCCATCAGAACCAAAACCTCCAGGACCAGGACCCAAGTGGGTCAGAACCTGACCCGGTCTGAGACTGGATCAGAGGATCAGCTCCTCGTCGTAGAACAAAGGTCACCAGAACCAGAACCAGGACCAGGACCAGGACCAGAACCAGTTTATTCTCCTGTTTGTTTGTGGATCAGTAATCCTAATCTGGAACTAATCTGGATTAAATCTTTTCTTCAGGAAATCTAATCTGAGCCGCTCTGGTTCTGGTTCTGGTTCTGGTTCTGGTCTTTAAAGACAAGAGGAGCTCAGATGATTTTATATTTATTTATTAAAAGAATCAAATATTTTTATTAAAATAAACATTTTTATTTCTTAAACTTTTCAGCGTCTGATGAAAAACAACAAGTTAAAGTTTGTAAACAATCCTGAACAAACACGACTCCCTCGGACCGGGACCAGATCCAGATCCAGGACCAGGACCAGGATCAGGACCGGGACCAGCTGTAAATATCTTCAGGTGTTTGAACAGAACTTGTAAACAGGAAGTGAATCAGAGGTTCTGCTGGGACCCGGTCCACCTGAGAGCAATAAGTGTTGTTTGTGTTTACAGCTGTTGTTGTTGTTGTTTATTTGTTTATGTTGTGAACTCAAAGCAATAATGTCCTGCAGTGTTTTTTACCTCCAGCTGTAAACAGAATAAATTAGTTTCTGTTCCAGCCTTTGTTTGTTTCTTTGTTTACATGTAAACATCCAGTCCAGAGGTCCACGTTCAGTCCCGCTCTCAGCCAATCAGAGAMAAGTCGAAGTCGTTGAAGACTTCCTGTTGCTCGGCGGTGAGGACGCACGGCGTCCTCGGGGGGGTCAGGACCGCCCTCAGACGGGTGAACTCCTCGTCAAAGTTACTGACGTCCTGCGGCCCCCTGATGAGCGGCAGGAAGGGGGGCTTCACCTTCTTAGCCAGGAGAGCGTCCCACCTCATGCCCTGATCAACAACCAGCTCGTTATTAATGATGGATTATTGATTATTAATAACCTGTTCAAACATGTTAATAATTAACTTAGTTTTATTAATAACCTGTTTAAACATGTTAATAATTAACTTAGTTTATTAATAACCTGTTCAAACATGTTAATAATTAACTTAGTTTATTAATAACCTGTTCAAACATGTTAATAATTAACTTATTGTTTATTAATTATTGTTCAAACATGTTATTACTTATTAATTACTAATGATTATCAGCGCTCCTGTCAGAAACACAGCAGGTGTTTGATTCTCACCTGAAAGTATCGATGCTGTTTGATGGCCGAGGCGTCGTCCTCTCCGGACCCCAACCTCTGGTCCGGATCTTTCTGCAGCAGCTGGAACACAGAACCCAGTGAGGAGAGCAGAACCCAACAGAACCCACCAGAACCAGTACGAACCAACCTGTTGGATCAAAGAGGCGGACTCTGGAGACAGGAAGCGAGGGTAACGCACTTCATCGTTCACAATGCTGTCGAACACTTCCTCCTCATCATCACCGGGGAACGGAGACTGAAGACAGCAGAGAGGACAGATTATTAGAAATTATTAAAGATTATTACAGATTATAGATTAAAGATTACAAATTATTATAGATTACAGATTAATGTAGATTACTACAGATTAATATAGATTACAGATTATTATAGATTAATACACATTACAGATTATTATATATTATTACAGATTACTATAGAATATTAAAGATTACATATTACTACAGATTACAGATTACTACAGATTATAAATTACATATTATAGATTACAGATTACTACAGACTATTACAGATTATTATAGATCACATATTACTAAAGATTATTATAGATTACTACAGATTATTATAGATTACAGATTACTAAAGATTATTATAGATTACAGATTACTAAAGATTATTATAGATTACAGATTTCTACAGATTATTACATATTATAGATTATTACAGATTAATATAGATTACAGATTATTATAAATTATTACAGATTACTACAGATTATTACATATTATAGATTTTTACAGATTATTCTAGATTACAGGTTTAAACTTCAGATCAGAGGTCTTCAACTGGTCCTAGTCCTGCTCCTGGTGGTCCACCGTCCTCCATGTTTGAAGTGTTTCAACACACCTGCTGCAGTCACCTGTCAATCATTCAGTCAGAGTTGTGGAAGCAGGAACCAAAGGACCTGAAGCAGGACCAGGACCAGGACCAGGACCAGGTCCAGGGTTGAAGCCCTCTGCTTTAGTGTTGATGGTGGACACCAGGTAAGATCCAGGTGGGAAACCTCAGGTGTTTCTGTTCAGTTCTTACGGACCTCCCCCACCAGCATCTCGTAGAGCAGGACCCCGAGCCCCCACCAGTCCACGCTGCGGGTGTAGCTGTTGTCCGTCAGAACCTCCGGGGCCAGAAACTCTGGGGTTCCACAGAAGGTGGAGGTCCGGTCCCCGTGACCCATTCCTGCACACAAAAGAACCGACTCGTTTGGACAGACTCAGAGATTTTCAAAATAAAAGTTTTCTACTTTGTACTCCGTTTCTTTGCTGAGTGGAGGAACTTCCTGACTCCCAGCAGCTCCTGACTGAGTGKGTTTGAAGAAGTGTTGGAGGTCAGCCAGCAGAGACTGGAGGTTTGAACTCAAACCAGCAGAAGAAGAACTTTACCTTCTTTACACAAACCAAAGTCTGCGATTCTGATGTAGCCGTCAGCGTCCATGATGAGGTTGTCCAGCTTCAGGTCCCTGACACACACCAGAAGACAAGAAGGATGCAGCAGGACTCTACAGAACCTGTGAGGACCAGGGTCCAGCCTCTCACCTGTACACGATGTGGTTCTGGTGCAGGAAGTCCAGAGCCAGCAGCACACACGAGGAGTAGAACCTTCAAACACAAGAGGAGGTCAGATGTTGTTCACCTGCTGGGGTTCTGCACGGGTTCTGGACGGGTTGTGTACCGGGCCTGTTTCTCGGTGAAGATGCTGGTGTGGATGTGCTTCATCAGGTCTCCTCCTGGAGAGTAGACCATCACGAAGCACACGTGCTCCTCCGTCTGGAAGCAGCCCTGCAGGTTCACCAGGAACGGGTGGCGGGCCGCGTTGATCACCTCGAAGATCCTCTTCTCACACATGAGGCTGAGCACAGCAGGACCACCAGAACCATCAGAACCACCATCAGAACCTCTCAGCTGACCTGTGGAGGACACACTCACCTGTCCACTTCCTCTCTGGTCACCACGTCTCCTTTCTTCAGAGCTTTGATGGCAAACAGCTGCCCTGACTTCTTGTACTCGGCCAGCAGGACCTTGGTTCAGGACCAGAACAGAGGTCCTGAGTACCGGGTCAGGGTTTCACAGACACTTTCAGGTTCTGGACTTACAGTACCTTTCCAAAGTGTCCTCGACCCAGAACCGACAGACACTGGAAGTCCTCCATGTTCAGGTTGTCCTTCTTCCTGCAGGAGGACAAAGGTTCACAGTCTGTCCCTCTGAGCATCGGTACAGGTGTGGACAGGGAGGAGGTGGGACACATGATGGACACATGTTGGACACATGATGGACACAGACAGGGACTTACTGGGTAGGAGGTTGGACACATGTTGGACACATGATGGACACATGTTGGACACATGATGGACACATGTTGGACACATGTTGGACACATGTTGGACACATGATGGACACAGACAGGGACTTACTGGGTAGGAGGTTGGACACATGTTGGACACATGATGGACACATGATGGACACAGGTTGGACACAGACAGGACTTACTGGGTAGGAGGTTGGACACATGTTGGACACATGATGGACACAT
>NW_013954978.1:15027-16720 GCF_001266775.1 Austrofundulus limnaeus
CCAAAGTATTTTTATGATAAGATACTTGTACTTTTACTGAAGTATCACTTTGAGGTACTTTATACAACACTGGTGTTTATAGTCTAATCTGGTTGTGGTTCTGGTCCCTGCAGCCCCTCAGCTGAGGACCTGAGGACCTGAGGACCTGCAGGAGGAGATAAGAACCTCGATGAAGAGGATCCCCTCAGGCTCCAGCTCCACACACAGTCCGTGTTTCTGGTTGTCCAGGAAGTCCTCCAGACGCAGGAACTTGAGTCCACTCAGACCCCTCCAGTCCCTCCAGGACACGGCGATCTCCAGCTCCCTGGACTTCAGAGACAGAACAGAGGGGGTTCTTTACTGGTTTGTGTGTAGGTCTGAGGGGGTCCTCTTTGGACCTGGTGGTCTCTGAGACGGTCTGACTGACCCGCTCCAGTTCGATGCTGAAGTTCTGACCCCAGGCTTCTTTCCCAGCCTGTCTCCAGTGAGTCTGTCCCACGACCCTGTTGTCCACCTTCAGCACGGCTCGCACTTCAGCTGAAACATGACAGAAGAAGACATGAAGTCCAGCAGGACCAGGACCAGGACCAGGACCGGCTCTGGCTGAGGTAGAACTGGACCTACAGGACAGATCCTCAGACTTGGTGGTCCTGCCGTTCACGCTGCGCCCTGAAGACTTCAGCTTCAGAGACTTTCCTTCTGACGAGGTCCCAGAGGAGGACGAGGTGCTGACCCGGCTCCGACCCGGGACGGACTCCAGGAGGTTCTGACAGCCCATCAGACAGACCTCTAGGTGACCTGAGGAGGAACAGCAGGACTTCAGCTCCTCAGGCCTCATGTGGACCCTGCAGGTGAACATGTGAGGACAGACCTGTGAGACTGGCRGGTCTGAAGAAGGAGGACGAGGAGGACGAGGAGGACAGGGACAGGGGTGGTGTCCTCMGCGTGTGGAAGCTGGGGGACGTTCCTGACTGCAGCAGGTCTTTGATGGCCGAGCGTTTGGGATGATCAGCAGGAAGTTCAGTCAGACGCTGCTCCAGGGACAGCCTGAGCAGGTCCAGCTTCTGACAGGACTCCTGCACCCGGGCCTGGGCCTGCAGGGACACACACTCTTCAGGGCTTTTATTGTGAAGGGACAACAAGCAGACCTCACAGGACTGACCTCTGCCAGGACCCGGCGCTCCTGGACCCGGTGCTGGTTCAGCTGCTTCAGCACGTTCCTCCCTCCTTCAGCCACGGCCCACTCTATGTCCAGGTGCTGCAGCAGGTCCAAGACCCTCAGCTCCACAGGACTGATGGAGTCCACAGGATGTCCTGAGGACAGGAGACAGCTGAGGACAGGAGACAGCTGAGGACAGGAGACAGCTGAGGACAGGAGACACAGCTGAGGACAGGAGACACAGCTGAGGACAGGAGACAGCTGAGGACAGGAGACACAGCTGAGGACAGGAGACACATCTGAGGACAGGAGACACATCTGAGGACAGGAGACACGTCTGAGGACAGGAGACACATCTGAGGACAGGAGACACATCTGAGGACAGGAGACAGCTGAGGACAGGAGACACATCTGAGGACAGGAGACAGCTGAGGACAGGAGACAGCTGAGGACAGGAGACACATCTGAGGACAGGAGACAGCTGAGGACAGGAGACAGCTGAGGACAGGAGACAGCTGAGGACAGGAGACAGCTGAGGACAGGAGACATCTGAGG
>NW_013954978.1:17720-18814 GCF_001266775.1 Austrofundulus limnaeus
AAAATTAGCACAGAAACAGTACTATATAACATTTTAGACACATTCTAGACAGTTTATCAGCTAAAAAAGTTAATTTTGGGGTAAGTTACTCTTTAAGTCAGACCTGAGACCAGGTCCTGCTGGGGTCAGGAGGGTCAGGAGGGTGTGGTCCAGGTGTACCTGTGGTTGTGGCTCCGCCCCCTCTGGCCTGGCTCACTTTGATGATCTGCATCCTGAGCAGCTCCATCTTGGTGCGGCTGTCCTGCAGCATCTGCTGCGCCGCCGCCAGCATCTTCCTGTCCTGGACAGGAAACAGGAAACAGGAAGTTGAGACCTGAAAGCGGTCCAGTTCTCAGCTGGTCCAGGAGTTCTGGTTCTGGTACCTTCACAGAGCCGTTGGTGTAGGTCTGGATCATGTTCTCAGCTCCCTGTTTGACCTTGCTCTCCATGGTCAGCTGCTTCTTCAGGGTTCTGACCCGCCGGGCCCGCGGGGACGTCTCGTCCTCCCACTGACACGTCTGTGTGGACCGAGGGCCGTCCTCTGAGACGCCTGGGTTTAAACAAGGACACGAGTGAGAGGTCCTGCTGGACCACGGTGGTCCTGAGCCGCTGCAGACCCACCTGTGGTTCCGTCTCTGTCCGGGGCCATGGACTGGGCGTTCAGGTCCTGCAGCTGGCGGTGCAGGTGGTCCAGTTTGCGGCTGGAGGCCTTGAGCTGGCCCTCCACCTCTGCAGCGCTCCTCCTGTTGGTGACGGCCCCCCTCAGCCTCTCTGCTGCCTCCTTGATCTTCAGCTCCTTCTGGATCTCCTGCTTCAGGCTCCAGCGCAGACCCTCCAGCTGCTGCTGGAACTCTGGGTCCAGGATGTCCATCTGGCTCTGGTTCTGGTTCTGGTTCTGGACTTTCTTACTCTGAGGGACAGAAGCAGCAGAATAAAAGAAAAACCTGTTTGTTAATCTGCTCTTTGAACTTTGAAACTTTTATTTATTCCCAGGGTTGTATGAAGTACCACAAAGTGTTGTATAAAGTACCACAAAGTGTTGTATAAAGTACCACAAAGTGTTGTATAAAGTACCACACAGTGTTGTATAAAGTACCACACAGTGATACTTGAGT
>NW_013954978.1:19814-20702 GCF_001266775.1 Austrofundulus limnaeus
ACTTCTTGACTTTTTATAAGTGTAAGAAGTAAAAAGTAGGCTGAAAAATAATTACTTAAGTACAGATACCATAAAATCCTACTGAAGTACAGTAACAAAGTATTTGTACTTAGTTTACAGCTCTGATTGTATCTTTAAATAATCTGCAGAATCTCGGTGGTTCTGGACTTGAAGTGGTTCCGGTTCTGTTCTCACCAAACGTGAACCGAAACCGGAGCGAGCCGAACCTGCAGGTGGAGGAAGTTCCGTCCAGGATCAGGTGATCCTCGCAGACAGATGTTAGAACCGGACCAACCGGAAGATCCGGATCCTGAACCTGAACCGTCTGAACCTGACCCGACCTAATGGAGACAAACGGCACCGGAGGGTTCGGGTTCCCCCTGGACCGGGTCAGGCCAGGTGGTAACTCACCTGTGGAGCGGAACCGGACATCCTGCCTGGTGTCCTGACGGATCGTGACGGGATCTACCTGCTCAGGTGAGAGCGGCCGCGGCACCTGCTGCTTCCGGTGCTGAGATGGAAACAGATCTGAAGGAAACTTTGAATCCGGTTGGTCACCGTGTGACGTCACTGGGAGCTGGTTGGCTGAGAGGAGCCAATCAGATTCGACTGTTTGATGCACCTGTGCAGGTGATACGTTGCAGGAGCCAGCTGACAGAAGGTTTGATGTTGAGATGGAAGGACTGAAGGTGGACCAGAGGCTGCTGAGGACTCACTGAAACCACAACAAACAGTTAGAAATGTGTTGGTGAGCTAAACTGGTGTGACTGGACTGGATGTGTCTCAGGTAGATGATGAAGGTGTCTCAGGTAGATGATGAAGGTGTGTAAGAACCTGCTCCATGAGACTAATACCAGCTTAATCTCATAAAGTCATGTCCCACAAGAT
>NW_013954979.1:0-2389 GCF_001266775.1 Austrofundulus limnaeus
TGTGTGTGTGTGTGTGTGTGTGTGTGTGTGTGTGTGTGTGTGTGTGTAAGAGAACATCTGGTTGAGCAGCATGCTTATCGCTGGAGCTTTAGCACGATTCTCCTCATCAACACTCTTCTCTCTCATTAAAAATGCATTTGGGACTGACTCCCCTCGATTCATCATATATTATACATTGTCTCTATTCATGATTGATGAAAAGGTTCCTAAAAATAGAGGAAAAAAGCTGAGGTTGTTCTGTTCCTGGTCGTGTATCACAAACAGCTGATTGTAAACACAGACTCAAACCGCTGAAGTGTCTCCAAGGAAAAACACTTGATATCAGCGTTCATTGACTACTCACTGAGAATTCAACTATAAATCTCAGACCGTTGACTCGCTGAGTGTTTTCATACTATTGCCATGGAAATATTTGTATGTATGAGGGTGTGTGCGCATACATGTNTTCCCAGCTTGAAAGAAACAAAAACTTTGTGAGCTCATAGGGAAAATTTCAGAAACTTAAGGTGCTTTTGCTCAAAATTTGGGTTTTTGTTGCCACTGCTCAAAAAAGTGCTTCAAAAATTATTTAGGATTGTATTTCAGACAGTTTTTTGAAAATGCATTTATCCAATATATTTAGACAAAATGCAATTATTGCAAACACTTTAATCAAAAAATTATATCTGCCTATTTTTCCACAATTCACCTCCTTGGTTTGATGTGACGGGTCACATTTCTATATGCTGTAAATCTCCAACAGAAAACTGTTTGTGTCCTTTTTGCAGTGATTATAAAGGGGTCGTTGTATCAGGACCCTGGGATTACACTCTGTTCATGAAGGCCTACATTGATGATGGTTGCACCAAACTTGTGGACTCAAATACTCCAATAAAGCTGAACCAGCAGGTCTGGGTGAAACTGATAACTGAGGGATTGGATAAAGACGTAGTTGTCCTGGTGACCGACAACTGCTGGGCAACTGATGAACCATCACCTTATGCAGTAAATAAATATGACCTGATAAAGAAAGGGTGAGACTAAGACCAGAGATTTATTCATCAATGAGCTTTCTGATCTGATCTGATCTGATGACTGAACAAAGGGTGTTTCCTGTTTGTGAGCAGCTGCCCTGATGATTCAACAGTGGTGACAAGGAAAAATGGAAATGAAACCTCCAACTATTTCGCCTTCAACATGTTTGAGTTCTCTAGGGGCTCAAATCAGATCTACCTGCACTGTGAAGTGCACCTGTGTGTGAAGAGCACCAACATGTGTGATCCGGTACGCCTTACTGTCAAACACACCTCATGGAGGACATTTCMCTGAATCTGACTGACAAACTTTGTTTCTGTCCTTTAAATTCCAGAACTGCCCCACAAACCGAAGACGCAGATCTGCCAGGTCCAAACATCATTCTCCAGGCTTGATCAGCATGGGCTGGAGTAGTTAGGTAAGACTCAGCTCTGCTGCTTCAGCTTTTACTGTATTTATTCTGATACATGTATGTGTCTTATGTTAGTTGTTATATGTTGTTATATGTTAAGGCAGTGAACAGTGATGCGAAAGTAACAGATAATGGGGGCTCGTCCGGGATCTGAATAAGACTTACAGTTGTGATGTTTTCATTCACTCGTCGTAAARYTTAAAGTGATGTTCACCGTTACTTTTCAATAGTATAGGGATCAAAACTGCGCAAAAGTACAACATTTTGACTTTGTAGTAGATTTACACACACAACTCATGTTGTTTATTGTGATGTACAATGGAAATGTGCTTGGACTCCAGCATAAACACGGTTTATTACATCTGTATTTATTTATGCGTAAACTGTTTTGTGATTTAAAGGTACGGGTTTCAGTAAGAAATCCATGCTAGTCTTTGTGTATGAGGACCCAGGAGTGTTTCTCAGAAGAGACTATTTAAATGTATCTCCTGTTGTCTTCTCAGGTGGTTTTCGATGGTAACCGGATTGATTGACAGGCTGCTGACCTCCATGATGACCCCTGACCTTTGACTGGTCCTGATCCAGAACCAGATTGTGTTTTTCTTTATTGATCCCTGGTGAAGGGGAGTGTGTGAGCTACATGTGATTTCTGTTAGAAGCAGATGAAACACTAACCAGATTTTCTGAGACTACGTCTTCCAGCATGTCTCGGAGCCTGCAGACTGTCAGCTGTTGGATTAGACCAGAGAAATAAGGCAGCAGACATTCACAGTCTGAGAACACAAAGGGATTTACATGATTGACCTGTATATTTCATGGTGAAGGTGTTTCAAGGTGTTAAAATAATCTAACTTTAGGTTCTTGTAGCTGTGATTTATTCAATCTGTTTAAGGTTTAAGCTTATTTAAATTGTTCTAGTAAATTATTTAATGTTTAGATTTTATGTTGTGATTGAATTGATTC
>NW_013954979.1:3389-9453 GCF_001266775.1 Austrofundulus limnaeus
CTCTCTCTCTCTCTCTCTCTCTCTCTCTCTCTCTCTCTCTCTCTCTCTCTTTTAATACCCTCCTTCTTTTCTCTCTGTGGCTCTGAACTCGTGAACTTGTGGCCATTAGCGGGGGTCAGTCGTAGCCCACTGCAGGGAAACATCAGTGTGATAAGGAATGAGGGATTTGAGAGCTTAACGTTAATGCATGAGCATCGCTCGTGAACATGCACTTCGCCCTGCTGCTGCACCTCACCTCAGCCTCTGTTACGAGTAGAGCATCAACGAGCTGACATGTCTGCAATAAACTCGAGACGGCGTACCTTAAAAGCTGAGTGACTTTATTCCGTCCACATGTAAATCACTGCCACTTGGACCTGGTCAGTAAATCTGTCTCTTTCCCTGCATCTGTACATCTCCCTGTCTGTCTATCTTGCCCGCAAACTGGCCTCTCGCTGTCATAAACAACCACACCTGTTTCCATGGCAGCAGCAAGCAGGCTATGTACTGTCTCTGGTGAGTGAGGAGGGAGGTGGGGGGGGGGGGATTTTTCATGCTATCATCAGCATCGACACAGAGCAGGAGAGAGGAGGGATGCAGGGTCTTCCTCCTTAGTACAGGATGAGGAGGAGGAGTAGGAGGAGGAGGAGGCGGGACTTCCCTCGCCCCCGTATGAAAATCAACAGGGTCTGAGCGCCCTGATGTCACGTGACCATGCAGGGGGTGGGGAGGATGTTTCTTTTCTTTTTTTTTCTGCCTATCCCGCCGAGCGAGAGGGGCTGTGTCAGCTCAGCCATGATGTCATGATTTATTTTGAGGAAGTGATGTCAGGTCTCTGCAGTGAGGCTGGTGTCTACAGCGATTCAGAAGCTGGAATTTTCTAATGCCTCTTTCCTGTACAGAAAGCACTCATTTAGAGACATTTTTTAAATATATTTTAAAGCCAAATGCACGTTTGYACATCAATTTTGTATCTGCGTTAGACAGATGTACATTGATTTGTATAAAAATTGCTGAAAGCTGAAAAATAGTCCCTGAAATGGCAAAAAAGGTAAATCTTTTTGAATATTATGTAATGTGCTGTGTATGTTTAAGCTTTTTGTATTTTAAATTATCTTTCAATTTTTCCTCCAGTTTCAAAGCTTCACAAAACATTATTCTAAAACACATTATAAAACCAAACAATTTTAAATTAGATTTCTCTGTAAAATTACAGCAACTGTTCGTGCTTGAATACAAAAATGTTGTGACTGAAATATCAGAAAATTTGACTCTGAAGCATGGTTGTGGTAAAGAATTTTGTCACTGTATTCATTTCAGTCTTCCCAACAAATGTTCAATGAATTTAGTTGATGATGAAAACAAAATAAGACAAAACAAAAATATAATCTTTATAATTAACTAGAACCTGAATTTCCCCTCTGCAGGACACTAAAGGCTATTTCTAATCTATTCTATTCTATTCTATTCTATTCTATTCTATTCTATTCTATTCTATTCTATTAAATGATTCACTTTTACTATTTATGATCTAATTCACTGCAACTGCTTGATGATGTTTTGTAAAGATTTTAGGAGATAATTATTAGAACATGAACGTTTATTGTGAAAGGATGTCTGTAAAACAAGACTTTTTGGAGGGGGTTTCAGTAGCTTGGTGGTCTTGTTAAAGGTTGCAGGTTTGAACCCAGGTTGGGTTAGGAAGGACATCAAGAGTAAAACAAATCTTTATATGAATTTGCTTACTGTGGTGACCCCTGAAGGGAGCAGCCGAAAGAATAACAACTTAGATTTTTTGACTTAACAGTGATTAATTCAAATTCCTACTTAAATAACACAGAAGCCTATTATCTGTTAATAATTCATGAACCTGAATATAAACCTGAAACATATCCCCACTCGTCTCAACAACAACCATTATGAAATCTAAATTATAAAGTTAAAATCTTTGATGTTTACAGACGTTAAGTTGACAAGCTAATGACAGAGACAAATATGACAATACTTGTCATTAAACCTTTGTCTTACAGCGTGACTCATCCTCCTCAGCAAGAGGATAAAATGTTAAATACTGATTCTTATTCAAGCTTACACAACAGCTTTATGAGCTGATACTGAGCCTGCGTGAAAGAGGGAAAGAAAAATGTGACGGTGTGTTGACAATCGACTCATCTTCAGCAAATCACAGTGACAACGATAGAATCAGCAGAACACACATGCAGAGGCAAAACAACACAAAGCGTGCAGCGAATGTTAGGCACAAAAGTGCACTAACACGCCATCTGCTTCTAGATGAGTAAAAAACCCACATCTATTTAAATGATGCCCTGTGGAGCTGTTGTGTGTGGTTTTATTCTGATTGCAGATAAGTCGAATTCTTACTTTCATCTCTATAATGGTCTGCAGTGCCTTGGTTTTACTTGGGTCCTGATGGAGCTGATTCCTTCTGTGCAGCTCCTTAAAGAGRAAACAAAACAATATTAGAGCCACTACTTATATCAGAACAGCTTGGTTTAAAATAATATGACATTATGTACAGCTTTGCCTATACACATGCATTAAATACATCAAATGTAGTCTGCAGCTTCATTACATAATCAGTGAGCTGGGAACAGCAGCACATTAACGTTGTAAAACTCAACAGTGCCATCTGGTGGCAATAAAATAAAACACACATGGTTTATTAAAGAGCATGTTTCACCATACTGTATTGATATCCCTCTAAATCTAACTAAATAAATAAATTACAATAATCATTAGGGTTGGGCAATGTTGGAAAAAAATCTCGATAAATTGTGGTATTTAGCTGATAATTAATTTGACGATTAATCCCTTGGAGTCCATGGACACCCTTACGTCCTAGTCACATGACCAATTTAGTGGGAAAGATTTGCTCTTCGTAAAAATCTGTTCCAAATTGTGTCAAAATTACAGACTTCAGGCTATACATCAAATTTTAAATTGTGTTGATAGATAAATAAGTTACAGAACTTTTTTTTTAAATGTTCATCATATTGGAAGCGGAGAGGAGCACCAAGCAGACTCTGCCTGGTGGCATTAATCGTATTAATCAAGTGCTAAAAAATTATCGATTATTTTTTTTTGACGATTAATTGCACACAATATGATTATGCCCAACCCTAATCAGCTTTTTTAAAAACATATAAGTAATGTTAGAATATGCTTATCTCGCACATACAGTTTCAACCCTTTGAAAGTGAACCTTGTAAATATCAGACRTCATTATTTTAATCTGAGATGGTCCTTGTATTATGTTAGTGCACGTCAMAAACTTGGGTGTGTTCTTTGACTCAAACTTCAACTTTGAGAAACAGCTTAATTCTGTAGTAAAAAGATCATTTTTTTAAACTGAGGCTTTTATCTAAAATCAAATCGATTTTATCTTTCAAAGACCTTGAATGTGTGATCCACGCTTTTACTACATCTCAGCTGGACCACTGCAGCTCTCTGTACGCTGGAGTTATCCAGGCTGGCCTCTCACACCTGCAGCTGGTTCAGAACGCTGCAGCACGCCTTTTAACACGGACCAAGAAGCGTGATCATATCTCCCCGGTGCTGGCTTCCCTTCATTGGCTCCCTGTGTGTTTTAGAATTGATTTTAAACTTTTACTGATGACCTATAAGGCTCTGAATGGACTGGCTCCTGAATACCTGTCTGACCTCCTGCAGTATGTGCCCTCCAGATCTCTTAGATCCAGTGATCATTTGCACTTGGCTGTCCCGCGGTCCAGACTGGTCCACAGAGGTGACTGAGCCTTTTCAGTTGTGGCTCCTAAACTGTGGAACCAGCTGTCTCTTCACATCAGACAGGCCTCAACTCTTAGAGTTTTTACATCTCTTCTTAAAACACACCTGTTTTCAAAAGCTTTTAATGTAGTTTGAGAGTTGTTTCCCTATTTATTTGGTCTGTTTTTATGGTTTTATCATTTGTGTTCTTTTAGCAATGCTTTGTTTTTAGTTTGAAATATGTGAAGCACTTTGGCCAAAGGCAGTTGTTTTTAAATGTACTATATAAATAAAGTTGACTTGACTTGACTTGAGTGCCATATTAGTGACAGAATTTACAAACAATTTCACCCTTTCAGCTACTTTCAGCTGAGTGT
Source organism: Austrofundulus limnaeus (assembly GCF_001266775.1). NCBI lineage: Eukaryota > Metazoa > Chordata > Actinopteri > Cyprinodontiformes > Rivulidae > Austrofundulus > Austrofundulus limnaeus. The sequence continues at coordinate 7,493 of NW_013954979.1, forward strand.
TCGTCTACTTTGTGTTTGTTTTGTTGTTGTTCAATCTGTAAGTAAAAATTTATAGAAATGATAAAGCATGATCTTTTTTATTTTGTCATGAGGCCGGTGTTTGTGTACCTCTCGCAGGTGAATGTTTTCCTTCTCCTTCTGGTCCAGAATAACTTCCAGGTGTCCAAGCTGAGCCTCTGCTTCAGCAATCCTCCGTGCTCGCTCCTGTTCCTCCTCCTCGGAGGCCCTGCCCGGCCCCGGAGGCAGCCCCTTGCTCTGCAGCATCTCCAGCAGCTTCTTGATGGACTCGTCCCGTGCTCCAAGTGTTTGCTTCTGGGTCTCGATCCTCAGCTCCATCTCCTCCAGGGTTTTTCTGAGCAGGAAGAGCTCCTTGGCCTGCCTGTCGTGTTCAGCCTGCAGCCGGCGGAAGTTCTCTTCCGTCAGCTCGATGGTGGTGAAATGTTCCGAGCCGGAGCGGTTGCCGCTCTCCTGCTGAAGCAGGTGGTTGAGGTCCCGCTGCGTGCGCAGTTCATCCTGCAGGGCCTGGATGGTCATCTGGAGATGCTGATGAAGACACGCACAAAGACAGGCATGTTTGTACGCACGAAGATGTACTGTCATCTGTTTACACAGAACATAAAACTATCAAATACACGTAGAGATAAACATTTATGACACGTGACACAGGGCGACTTACCTTTGGTAAGTTTTAGAATGACACTGACTGTAAACATCACGTGTCATCAGATGACAGGATTAAATCTTTGATGTAAAAGCCAAAAAGAAATCTAATCAGAAGTTTTTCGAACATGAATGTTCTTGTTTTTAGAGTAACAGTGTTGAGCTGAACCATGTTTCAGCAGTGAAACAGTCAGTACTGAGGAAACTCTTTATAAACACGACAGCTAAATTGTGAATAAGAGTTATTAACTGGTACATCAAAGCTGATATTGTCCTAAAACAACACTTTTACCAACTGACATTAAACCTCAGAGGACAAATTTAATTAGAAGGGACATGTGAAAAAATAATATTTGTGTGCTTTATAAATTTTTGAAAATCCAAAGATTGATATTCAAGGTCTTTACATAAATAATCAGAGCCTACAAACTTACTGTAAATTGAAAAATAATAATAAAAATAAAAAGTAAGTAAAAACATCGGATGAAGATGTATGTTTTTGTGATTGTGTGTGTGTGTGTGTGGGGGGGGCGGTTGGTGACATTTGGGGGCAATTTTAAGACAAAATGCTTAACTTTGGGGACAGCTTGTGCATTTGGGGACAAAAGTCGAGTCCCCATTTGGTTTAAATGCCATTGGTGGGTTGGGGGTTGGGTTTAGGACCAACCCAACCCCAACCCACCATTTGGTTTAAATGCCATTGGTGGGTTGGGGGTTGGGCTTAGTACCAAGGTGTGAATTAAGTTTAGGTTAGTTTTAGGGTCAGGTAGGTACCTGTGAGGTTAGCCTTAGGGTCAGGTAGGTACCTGTGAGGTTAGCCTTAGGGTCAGGTAGGTACCTGTGAGGTTAGCCTTAGGGTTTGTTGTCAGGGTTAGGCTGTAGAAATGTAATGGAAGTCAATGGAATGTCCCCAAATGGATAGCTGTGCAAACATGTGTGTGTGTGCGTGTGTGCGTGCGTGCGTGCATGTGTRGATGGATTTTTCCTACAACGTAGGGAATTTTTTACCAAAAAAAGCAGCTTCGTGGGGACCGAACTGAATCGTGGGGACCAATGCCAGGTCCCCACAGGTCCAAATGTAAATTACGGGTGTGGGGTTAGGTTTAGGATCAAGGTTTAGGTTAGTTTTAGGGTCAGGTAGGTACCTGTGAGGTTAATTTTAGGGTAAATGGTCAGGGTTAGTATATAAAGTCTAAAACAAATGAACGAAAGTCAATGGAAGGTCCCCACATGGTTCAAGAACAAGTGTGTGTGTGTGTGTGTGTGTGTGTGTGTGTGTGTGTGTGTGTGTGTGTGTGTGT
>NW_013954979.1:10453-15916 GCF_001266775.1 Austrofundulus limnaeus
ACACACACACACACACACACACACACACACACACACACACACACACACACACACACTGGCTCAAACACCATAAAGAGACAGCCAAATTCCACCTTGACTTTGCACAGAAATATTGTTCAGTTTGCTGCATCATGACCCAGCCTGCCTCAGAAAAGAAAAGAAACAACCAATCTATCCACTCAGGCACTAATCTGACACAGTCCACAATTTACCTCGTGTGTCATACGCTTTCCTGCTAAAGCGAGGGTTGTGGAGTCTGTCTGCACCATGACTAAGCTATTAATAACCCTAGAGGTGAGGTTTGACTTGAAATCATCAACATCAAGTTGGCAGAAAGAACATTACTTCATAGTGAGCTAAATGTTCTTCCTCTGCTTTGGAATGGCCTTAAATTTAATCGCAAATGTGTCCTAATGACAAACAGATGTGACAAACAATGGGTTTTGTTCAGTTTTTGAAGAGACATAAAGATGATAGCAGGGGCTACATGAATAGAAGTAAACACCAAGAGATGATTAAAGTCAGTCTGTATGAAGCACAGACAGAGAAACACAAAGAAAGACAGACGGTGTTTAAGTGTCCTTGACATTTGTCTCTGGGCGTTGTGCCCACTCTTGTCAGTAAGTGATTTAACTGGGCCATGAGTACACCCCCACACTAAAGTAAGCAAAAAAAAAAAGGAAAATCTTTTGACATCTCTCTCTCGGGATCACTCTAATGAACCTGTGAAAGTACAATTTAGCAATACTGAGGTCAGACTGTGATACAGTCGATACATCTGACAGCAGGGTTATCATTTTTCTCAAACATCAGAAACCTTGAATGTATTGCAAATAACAAACGAGAGGTTGTTCTTGTGACTAAAATGACACCAAATCCACATTAATGTAAAAGCCATGGAATGTAAGTTGGACTTTTATGTACATAAAAAAGCTCTTTCCAGAAAGGTTTTCACAAATACTAAAGAAACATATCTGACTGCGATGATTTTCTGAATAGTTGGACTTGAGGATGGCCGTGACTCGTTGTGAAAGCAGAAACATAGACAGACAAGCAGCAGCTGAAATCCCCTGCAGCAATAAATGGTCTATGACAGCTCAGAAAAAAAGGAGAGGGAGGGGGGCGCTCTCACCTGATTCTCCTCATGAGTGACTCTCATCTGCTCTTTAAGGATGGATGTGCGAGCCGCCTCCTCCTTCCTCATGATCCTCTCCTTCTTCAGCTCGGGACTCCAGAAGCTCTTGATGCTGTTGGTGGAYGATCCCAGCTTGCTCTCCTTCAGGTCGAGCTCCCGCCGCAGCAACTCGTTCTCCCTCTGCATTTCCCTGAGCTGGGCCTGCATCTCCAGCAGCTCCCCGCCGCTGCCCCGCACAGCCTGCCTCAGCAGGGCGGAGGGCACCCCCTGGTGGTGATGGTGGTGGTGCAGCATGGAGAGGGAGCCCAGGTCACTGTAAGACAGGAGGTCAGCGTGAGGCAGCCCCACCGAGGCGATGTTGGGACTGCTGCCCATGGCCGTGACGCGGCCCCCGTACATGGCCCGGCTGGTGGCGCGGCCCAGAGTCATAGTGCCTTTTGGGTAGGTGGCAGTGGAGCCCACGGCCTCGTGGTCGCTCAGGTACATGGGCCCTGAAGTGGCGTAGGCAGCGTTGAGGGACTGGATGTTCTCCATGGACAGCGTCTTGCCCCCACCACCGCCTCCGCTCCCACTGTGTGCCCTTCGGTGGCCCAGTCTGGGTGACCTTGGAAGGCGCGGGGATCGAACAGGGCTGCTCTCTACATGACCTACAGCTCTGGCACTGCCGTACATGTCCTGTGATTCAGCGGCGTAGCCACCAGAGGGTCCTTAACAGGGGCGTGTGGAAATGAGACTCTCTGAACCGAACATGGATAACTTATTTCATGTCTGAGTGGATGGAACGTGTCAAGGTCAGATCTGAGGAAACAGAGGAGAAGCATCTGTCAGAAAGGTTTTTTTAAAAGGGATCCATGATCAGTTGTAACATTAGACTTTATTTGATAAACATTTATTTTAACTGTAAAATAAAGACTAAAAATACTGTAGGCTGTTTAGTTTTGTAAATTTTTTAAAATATATTTTAACACGGACAGAGCCATTTTATTTACACGCAAAGCATTCTGGGTAAATGATGACATGGATAGGTCCTCGGTGTGAGCGAGCTATATCCACCCTGAAGGTTAATCTTGGACAATATCTGACGATCGACTCTTTTAAATGAAACCAGAGAGCGTTGACAGAGAGGAGAATGTAGAAATGACAGCCTGCAACTGAAAATATACAGTAGATGGAGGACAACAGAGCTGCTTCATGGAAGAAGAACCTCAGCTTAGCCTGTTAGTCTTCGCACTAGCGCCAACGCTATATTACCTTATATGTATTAGCTCAGCGCCAGCGCGACAAACAAGCTAAACTGAGGTCCTCCATCCATATTTTCAGTTGCAGGCTGAGTCATTTTTGCGTTCCCCTCTCTGTCAACGCTCTTAAAGAGTCAATTGTCAGATATTGTCCAATATTAACCTTCAGGGTGGATATAGCTCGCTCACACCGAGGACCTATCCATGTCATCATTTACCCAGAATGCTTTGCATGTAAATAAAATGGTCCCGTCCGTGTAATGTATTTTTAAACTTTTAGTTTAAAAATTCYATAAACTAAACAGTTTACAGTATTTTACAGTCTTTATTTTACAGTTAAAATATGTTTATCAAATAAAGTCTAATGTTGCAACTAATCATGGATTCCTTTAAAAAATCTGCACAATAACTTAATGCTTACACTTGAAGCACATCGTCCAGTCAGAAACCCAGCTGTGTGCGTTTATGTGGTCCCATTTTTAAAAGCTTACTTGAATTTTCCAGCATCATTCCAGATGCCCAAATTATTAAAAACAGTAAATCACAATAATGATGAAAGAAATACAGATTTACGTCCTCATAGTAAGTCTTATATCACATTTCTCTTCTTGACAATGATAACTGGTTGCTCAGTATCAGAGTAAACAGAGATTTTCATAACAAACTGCATCAGGCATCAAAAAAGAGCTCTTCGTTAATAACAAACCCACAGATATTTAATCAGTTGAGTGACATTTAATTACTGTTTTTTAATCAGAAATTCTGAATACGAAGTGCTGAGTTCATGGAGTTTGGGTAAAAGTGATTATTAGCTCTTTAACTCRAAATAGCTAAATTGTGGTTTATTAATTATAAATTATTTATCATATGCATTCAAAGACAAGAGTCACATTTGATTACACAGATCTCACAGACAGTGAGATCTGAAGATTCTACAAGAAGGGAGCTAACTAAGTCATAAATTATTAGTTTATATTTAACATTTTCTCAATAAAAAGTTTTCTTAAATAATATTTTAGACACTATATTTTCTTTTCTTGTGGATTTTGTTAATGTACATATCCAACAGCTCAGAGCAGTTTAGTGTTCAATATGAAAGTGACAGAAAAAGAAGCCCCAGTAACTTGATGCCATTTTGCAGGAAATGGGAAAGTTTTAATTTGAACACAAGTTTCAATCAGAAACTTTAAATGCATGCTGTTAATTTTTCTTAAGGAAAAATCTGTATTTAGTAAAACTGCAATCAGCCGTTCTATATTTATAAAAACCTGAAATCGGACTCCAACTCGAAAACTCCAATCAATGCTTCTCGTATGTATAGTAGTGTATATAATCAATACAGACTGAGCAGTGTAAATAAAAAAATCAATGAGAACAGACACCTTACATAAAATGACCTAAAGCACAAGGGGGTAAATGTGAACTTTTTGGGTGTTGATTTTTTTTCATATACTTAGAGAAATTGCTACTGATGGTGTGAAGTTGACAGTGCAACTGTAAAAAATCTGAACTCAGCAGATCCTGTTGAGTTCTTAAAAATACACCATTACAATTGTTATTTTTTGTTGTTTGTTTTTTAAGTTAAAAATGATCATCAACAGACATTCTGTATGCCCATTTTTAATGGTAACAAAAATGGCAAAAGGCTTCTCGGGTATTAAAATAGAATCCCTCCTGCAGGGTAACAAGAAAAAGATTACACCGGGGGACTAAATTTTTCATGGCATAATAAAGGCCTGATCTTTCATTCTATTTGTAGCTTCAATACATCTCCAGACCTTTCACAGTCCATCCCTTATCTTTACCCTCGTTTTCTTTCTGGGTCACAAGAAGCTGGTGCCGATCTCCAGCAGTCACTGTGTGAAAGGTGGGGGACACCCTGGACAGGCCCCAAGTCCATAGAGCCACATATAAACAAGCACTCACACTCTCACCCACACCTAAAAGCTGAGTCTCAGCTATGTTTTTTCATGAAACTTGAAGAATCAGTTATTTAGATAACAGTTTCAGAGACATAAAAACCTGGATCTTCTTAATTTCTGCTTTTAAACTTAGATAAGATTGTGTTTTTAGACTTGAGCATCTTAGAAACAAACTGTGCGACCTTTCACTTCCTGTATGGGATTAACTTCACTCCGCTGCTGCCTTTATTCATTTAACTTCCCATGTTTGTACTATTTTAACCATGTATGTTTTTCTTTGTTTTTACACACATAGCAACACCTAGACCAGTCCTTTTTAGTCGGTGTCCACTTCCTGTTCTACGAACAAAAGTCCATTCTGAGCCTGGTTCTGCTGGAGGTTTCTTCCTGTTAAAAGGGAATCAYTTCTTTCCACTGTCGCCTCTGCGCTGCTCAGAGTTGGAGTTTATGATGATGTGAAGATTTGACACAATCTGCTGGCTTCCTTAGAAAAGTAACCTTTACTAATGGTCATTTTATACTGTAGGTGAATGTTTCTTAAAAGTGATCTGAGGTGACTTTTGCTGCATTTTGCGGCTGTATACAAAAAATGAATACACTCTTTAGGGTTTAACACAAAAAGTTCTTTAGGAAAAAATTGTCGAAGGTAAAAACCGGGCTTGTTAAATTTCCAGCCCATCAAAAGATGAATAATGGACTGTAAGTTTGAAAAAGAACAGACTTTTTCTATCTTTCTTTCATCTTGTGACACTTATGACTCAGTTGCCATGGGGACACTGTCTAGACTAGCACAGATAAGTCACCTAGACGTGTGACATCATGATGACATCATGAGCGCACAAGTCTCCAGAATATCTGTGAAGGAAACTGTGGCCAAATACAGCGACAGTGACAAGTGTAATACTTCAGGGCTTGTTTTAAGTTTGTTTGTTTGTTTATTGTTTAAGTTATGTATTCTGAGGTGCAGGAGAGATCATTCATAGCAGAGAGACGTGTCAACAGGTTTGCGTGATGTATGAAATCCAGCAAGGTTTTAGACGACAGCAGCCCTCAGCTGAACACACTGATGTATCATCTGTAAGGAAACACTTCCCCTGTGGGCAAACAGCCTGTGTGTGTGTGTGTGTGTGTGTGTGTGTGTGTGTGTGTGTGTGTGTGTGTGTGTGTG
>NW_013954980.1:0-473 GCF_001266775.1 Austrofundulus limnaeus
TAACGTCGTGCAAAATAGGAGAACGCCAACTCCTTATCAGCCCGAGGAAAGAGAGAAAGTGATCGCGGTAGATTATACTAGACTTAAACCCCTAGGCATCATTGAACGCGCCACAGGTTACACAGATAGCAACTTATGGCTTGACTGGCTTATTCAGTCTGCCCAGGAACAAAATGTAGGTGATTGTGTGGCATGTGCATCAGGCAGACCTCAATTATACACGGAACTTGCCCCCCTGTATCCGGATGATACGTGGGGCTTTGAATGCATGTTGAAGCTAACTAGACTACCTACACCAGAAAATTGCACAAACCTAGTTAGCATTTTTCCAGTGATAGATAATAACACTAAACCAGGAGCCTTTACTCCACACAGTAGTGATCGGTATGTGTGGTTTAACTTTACCAGTTCTACTCCTCTTAAAGATTATGGACAGATTGACCCTGAGTGGTGTAATCTGACGTACCAAGTAA
>NW_013954980.1:2624-4099 GCF_001266775.1 Austrofundulus limnaeus
ATATTTATGTTTGTGGTTGTAATGTGACAAAATATGGAAAAGTTCAAGGGGTATGAATACTTTTGCAAACCACTGTATACTCAGCCTATTATAATTTAAGACAAAGAGGGGTAGCAATATTAATACATAAAAATATAAACTTCACAGTATTAGATACAATTATTGACCCGAAGAGTAGATACATAATTTAAATTTTTTATTCTATTTAGCCAAAAATACTGTATTGCAAGCACATACGTATGGTCCAAATGTGGATGATACCTCATTTTTTAATGATTTCTTTTCTGTTCTATCAAATCACCTGGATTGCTCACTGCTTCTTGGAGGCAATTTCAACTTTGGTCTAAATAACAACATTGACAGGATGAATACGGCTGGAGCTCAGCACAGTTGGCAATCCACAAACATAGTTAAACAATATATGAGTGATTTTGGACTTTGTGATGAATGGCGTGCGCTTCACCCTGACAACAAAGAATATACGTTCTTCTCACATTTTCATCACTCTTATTCTCGCCTGGATTATATTTGTCAGCATTTCATTGCTGACCAATATTTTTAGAGAGTGACATACACCCTATTGCTGTCAGTGATCATGCACCAGTCTCTTTAACCTTAGTTAATAAGAAAGAAATAAAAGCAAACGTAAATTGGAGATTTCATACATCATTGCTCAATGATGAACAGTTTCTAAAATATTTTAAAGAGGAATGGACATCATATCTAGAGTATAATGACTTACCAGGAACATCAGCATCTACTCTCTGGGAGGCAGGGAAAACAGTTATGAGAGGCAAGATAATATCTTACTCAAGAAATAAAAATAAAAAAGAAAATGAACGTATTCACTATCTAGAGGAAGCCATCAAATTGTTAGGAACTTTGCAAGGCGAAGAAATACAGTAAAGAATGCGGAAGACAAAATTAGAGTTAAATGAATACATAGTCAAAAAAACAAATTCTTCATACGACTTCGATTAGAAAATTTTGAACATAGTAATAAATCAGAAGTTTTTTAGCTAGCAGCTTAAAATAAATAAAGAAAAAACAACTACAGTATATCTGGTATTAAAGACATAACTGGGAATATAGTTTATGATCAGGGAGAAGTAAATAATGTTTTCAGAGACTTCTACCGAGTTTTATACACACCGCAGATAAACCCTGAGGTGTAGAAAACCATGTCTTCTGGTTGAAGTGGAACTGCTGTATTGCTCGAAGAAAGATGACTCTGGAAACAAGGCTGGTTTGAACAGCAAGAACCTTTATTTTTGCAGTTCAAGGAGATACAGCCTGATGGTGCGTTCACACCAAATGCGATTTCAGCATCAGGAGTATATGGTTTACATGCRAAGTCTATGGTGGAYGCGCTTCAAGCAACGTCGGGAAGTGCTGCGGCGCCTCAAGCGCGATTAGAGCAGCGCAATTTGAACAATTTGAACGATCTGAGCGTTCAACGCGCTGAGGCGCAAATC
>NW_013954980.1:4950-9285 GCF_001266775.1 Austrofundulus limnaeus
GCCATACCCCCAGGCCTCCTGACCGTAAACACCACCATGATTGACATGGACAAACAATCCACACATACTCATTTAAAAATCTGTGTCACTGCAGAGGATCTGAAGGCTGACTCATTGCAATACGCCTAAATTGATCCATCACGATAAGAAAAAACTCCCCATGAAACAGGGGTGGGGAAAAAACCGCAGGTCCCAGAGAAATCCTCACTCCAAGCCAATCTGTAAAGGAAATCTCAGTTTGAATCTAACAATTATCATGAACTAATTTTAGGGACTTTTCAATGCCAATCTTGTCCCGGTTTGTTACCTAAGCTAGTAAGGACAAATGTAACGTGAGTCATGCAAACACAAAGTGAGGTAAATATTTCTATGAGACTCAGCTCACTACATAAGATGATCATTAAATGACAGTCAAAATAACAAGTAACACATATTAAATGATTGACACAGCAAACAACATGTCATGAAGAATAAAAACCATAATGATAAACACAGAAAGAAGATTATAAGAGTTCTTAACAATGGTAGTATTGTTTTTTTTCTGTCACCCATGGTGCCTGGATTCAGTCCTGTTCTGTGGCAAAATGTTTGAGCCATCACAGCTCAGGGCCCAAGTCCTTTGGACTGCCGATGCAGSACAGATTTATGAGTCCTGTCCAAGAATGTGAGTCCAAAGTCCATGTAACAGAATCAGCCTGGTGTCCTCCTGGAAATACAGAAAACAAACCACACCAGTATCTTGCAAAAAATGATGAGTTTCAATACCATGTATGGAAAACGAACATTATCATCATGTTTATAAAATGCTGATGAGTAATAGCATGTTACAAATGTCCCAGAAGTAATGTTCTGTGAGGTGTGAAACTACATACAGGAGGTGTTAACAACATCTCTCTTCTTCAGTCAGCAGAAGAGAAAAAAATAAAAGAAAGAAATCCTCAGAGCTGTGACACTTAAACCGCTCCTGGTGCTCAGTCAAAAATAAATGACCGAGTCAAATCAAATGAATAAACAAATTCAAACAAAATTAATAATAAAAGATACATGTGAGAAAAAAGAAAAAAGATAACTATTTAGGCAAACAAAATATGACAATAAACATGGTAAATAAAGAGAAAAGAAGAACATTATATGTGATGTCTTAACAGTTACTCATGGCCAGAATTAAACACTGAAGTAATAAAAGGAAAACAGTAGCAATTTTAGCTTCAGACCGGGCTTTAACCAACACAACAAACAATAAAAAAAGACTAACTTTCTGAGTAACAGCTGTCCTGTCCATCAAAACAAAACAAACAAATTACATTCATCTTACCTCCCTAGATTACAAAAACAGGAGAAAACTGAATCAAACAAAAATTGGCACCCGTCCTAGACACATTTCTCTTCAGAGTGCCAACACACAAACCTATTGTGAAGTGTAACCAGACCAAACAAAATACTTAAAATGGGTACATGTCCACAACACCATCACCCTGTAGGTGAACCATTTCCTCCTCACTCATATTTCCTTCCAATAATGGCATTTGTGCTTGATTATCCGGCATCACCACTCCTACCCATCTTAAAATCAGGGCTTTTGCAAAAGTCAGCAACAGAGTACAAAAACAAAACATCATTAAAATAAATGAAAATGCAGCCACCCAGTTCAGACCAGGATGCTAACAGATTTTTACCAAATGGTTATTTAGCACCACATTCAATTTTTCACAAATGCCTTTGCTCTCAAGGTGATAAACAGATTCCAGGTGTTGTTTAATTCTTAACGTTTACAGGATCAGTTTTACAGTTTTATCTACACATATCCCCCATTATCTGATGAAATCCTATCTGGAAGTCCCCATCTGGGTATAACTTCACGACACAGAAGGTTAGCAACAGAGTGGGCATCTTTCCAATTGGTTGGTCAGGCCTTCGGTCATTTGACTTAACCCTGTCCCAGTTTGTTGATAGAGAACAACACATGCAGTTCCACCCCCAGTTGAGGTGGGCACATATAAGGCAAAGTTTTTATTATATACAGTATATATATTTTGGTTAAATAATCAGGTAAAGCTAATGCTGGCTCTTCCTCCCTCCAGTTTTTTCTCAACGTTTATGGCAGTGGAGGTTGATTCTTTTGGGTTTGCATTGCAACAGCTCAAGTCCTGTCTTTATATTTACTGACCATCAGTTGCATYTGGGTGAGCTTTCTGAGCGTCTCCTGGTCTTGTCGTTTCTGAGCTTGTTCCTTTTTATGATGTAAGTCGACCTGGTGTGCAACATGGTCGGTATACACACTTCTCATCATGCTGCCCAGTCCAATCACCTCCGCCAATTTGTTCCTGACTGGTGGTGGCAGCCCTTCTTGTATCTTTGCTCGGAGAATGGACTGTTCCATACGGTTGAAATCTGGGTCATTTCCAGTAATATTTCTCCAGGCTTGATGAGCTTTTGACACATAGGCTCTTGCATTCTCCTGTTCCCCCATTGGTGAGATGATTATATTATCCGGATGAACATTAGCTGGAAATGTTGCTCTCAAAGCCCTCCACAACTGTCCTCTGTATGCTGCAAAAAGTTCTGCATCATACACCGTTGTTCCCACCTGTCTTTGGAGTCCAGCCTTCTGTAAAAGCTTTTCCATGGCCGGGACCCCAAGAAGGTTTGCCAGAAGACRTTTAATGTCTCCAATTGCGGGCTGAGTCCCAGTAAATGCTTCTTYCAGCTTTGAGATCCATGGCTGTGCACCATCCTGGAGTACTAGCAGTTTTTCGATTACTGGTATGTATGTCTGACATGTCCGTGTTCTGCCAAGGTTTATATTCGAGATTCTGTCCTCGGACTAGGACTGGGGCCATCTTCTTAACATCTCTCCTTCTGAGGTTGCATCTTCCAGGAAGGCTACGTTGAACTATTTTTCTTTTTAATTCTTTTTCTTTTATTGTCAGCTGCTGCAATTTTTCTGTCAGCAACCACTGGTTCTCTTTGCTGATAGCTTGCTTCAACTCAGCACGGCAGTCATGCTTAATCACCCTTAGCTCTTCTAGCACTTGTTCGATGTCCAGCAGTTTAGGCGATACAGAAATGCCAGCGTCAGAGCCTTGTTGACCGTCAGAGGACTCACAGCTGTCTTCAGAATCTGCCTCGCTGGAGTCGCTGTCCAAGATGATCTGCTTTGGCTGTCTCTTGCCCTTTAACTCAGCTTTCTCCAGGATATGTTTAATACGCTGGTTGTACCCGCCAAGTGCCTCATCCAATTCGCTATGAGTGTTGATTCTGTCAGAAGTGATTTTCTGGGAACCATCTGTTGTCTTTTTCCTCAGAGGTGCATCACTGGTTCTGCACTTCGTGGCTGGATACATTGTGATGGTGGTTCTGGCTTGTCCTGTCTCCAGGACCCGTCTTTCATCATCTTCAACATGATAGGGTCCTTCCTGATTAATCACTGGGAGTTGTGGGTAGATGTTCTCACATAGATATGGTGGAAGACAGGAAATTGGAGCAGTGTGAGAGAAAGTTTCATCCGCCTTTGTCCTCAGTTTTTTCTGGAGGAGGTGAGTTGTCCTTGTTACCTGCTGTTGGCTTCTGTGTAACTTGAAAATCATTGTCACCCTTATAAAGCTTGTAGGCGTCTCTGGCCCTCATCATAAAACAGCTTCAAAATACCAAGTTCTACACAATGTTTGTCTTTACGTTTTTGTCTGAGCCTACTTAGTTTCTGTTCCGCTTTATAAGCAGACACCAGTACTTGAATTGTTTCATTGACCGTTAGATTAAACGTTCCTTGTTCAGGCCAGCGTTGTTCAATATCTGGCCATCGTTTGTGCAACTTATTGGATAACTTTTCAATTCCTGTGATTAAGGGATGTTTTTGTTTAATGACATCAACCGGAGTAAGTCCAGGTGAAACCTTTGACTCTGTTTTAGGCATGTTATTTTATTATCTATATGCAGTTCTCTGGCAACCACTGGGAACAAAAGGGAAACAAAGCAGCTATACTTTGTACACTGTGCTAGAAACAAAATGAAAGAGAGACTTACTTGTCAAAAATCAATAGACAACATAGCAACCCAGCAGCTGTCAGCTATGAAAGATGCACAAGTCCATTGCTAAATCCAAACATTCACTTATGTGTGTGTGTATGAGTGTATGAGTTTAACAGCTTTGGTGACAGGTTGGGGCAAAAATCTAATGGAAGTCAACAGAATGTCCCCAATTGGATAGCTGTGTAAACTTGAGTGTGTGTGTGTGTGTGTGTGTGCGTGTAAGGGTGTGTGTGTAAGGGTATGCGTGTAAGGGTGTGTGTGTGTGTAAGGGTGTGTGTGTGAGGGTGTGTGTGTAAGGGTGTGTGT
>NW_013954980.1:10672-12138 GCF_001266775.1 Austrofundulus limnaeus
CAGAGCAGCAGCAGGACAATTACTCACAGGCTGCACGACCCCCCTTCCTACAGGGCTCTGTCTGTCAGGCAATTTCAGAGCAGGCTGAATTCTATGGTGCAACAAAAAATATAAAAATAACAATAAAAAATAAAAAATTCTGCAGTCACATTCAACATGAACAGCCGAGCTGCAAAAAAAATCCAAATCAATCATATCTTCAACTTTATCTAAATTTGAAACAGGCTATAAATTAAATGCATACATTTCACTCTTGAGCAAATTACAGGTATTTCCTTATGGCCATGGAAAACCACGCGCTGGCTGGCAAAAGTACGACATTAAATCAAAAAGCCCTGCAAAAACCTCCCTGTCATGGATTCTCATCTTTCTGCATGCCTCACTTCATAAATCAAAACAAGAATAAACAGCTGTATCCTCTCTGTATACTCCAAATCTACACCTGGCCGCTAAACCAGAGGCTCAAAGCACACAAATGCCTGCATACACACACAGAAAAAAGGCACAGCTGAGGTGAAAAACAGTCAATAATTCACTTTAGGAACGTTCACCCAGAACCCTGCTGTCTTTCCTCAGAGAGACCCCCCCCCCCAAATCAATGCAGACTAAACAATGGAACGGTGCAAAAAAAGAAAAAAAAGAAAAGAAAAGTTCCACAAAAAAAATAGAATTTACCCAGAGGTCTTCCTCCGAACAACAAACAGTCCACATAAACCCCGAACAGAAGCTTTTGGTCAAACCCCCAAAATACCATCATCATCCACTGAAATGTCTCCTGTCTGGTGAAAAATGACTCACACTTTTAGCCAGCTTGCAGAAAATGACAGTGCGATGGTGGTGTCTTCCGGAGTATAGGACCTCTGTCTCATGACGCCATTAAATGAGGTGTAGAAAACCACATCTTCTGGTTGAAGTGGAACTGCTGTTTTGCTCTAAGAAAGATGACTCTGGAAACAAGGCTGGTTTGAACAGCAAGAACCTTTATTTTTGCAGTTCAAGGAGATACAGCCTAAAAAAACTAATTCTGGCCTCCAAGTCGAATGATTCACCAAGTATGAAAGATGGAGAAACGAAGGCCAAGAGCAGGGGTGTACAGGGCTCTTCATACATTTTCCACAGATGTACATAAATCTTGTCACGGTATACCTCAAGTGTTCTTTCCTAATATGGTGATATGTGCCGAGCTCTGAAGCTGGATGCTCARGGGCCCCACATCTGTGCATTCCTGAGACCCCCACCCTTAGACACTACAACCCTTCAGATAAGAATATTGAACAACTTTTGGAAAAAGTGTCACTTCCAAAATTATCCAGTAACCAGTCTTTAGAACTAGACTCTCCAATAACATTGGCTGAATTATATGAAGCTGTTAAAAACATGCCGAACAAGAAAGCTCCAGACCCGGACGGGTTCCCAGCAGAATTTTTTAAAGAATTCTAGAATATTCTGGCACCAGTATTTTTCAG
>NW_013954980.1:13138-16638 GCF_001266775.1 Austrofundulus limnaeus
GTGGATATACCCTGTTCTACAGTAAAGATTGTGGAATATAAAATTTTTCCTCACATCGAAAGTGATAAATAACTACTACTGAATTATTAGTATTTGTAATTAAATGTTGAAATGTAATTTGTAATGTAATTAAATAGATAAAGTTTATTCAGCCAGACCTGTTTTGTCATTAGCCCATGCCCTCAGCCACTCTCTATCCTACACCTCTCCAAGGACAGAACATTTTTATTACATAACAATATTTCAAGGTGATTCCTACCAGTTTAGTCTGCAGACTCAGATGTCCTTTAAGCTATTCGTCAGTCAAGGCTATTTTAACAATCAACCTCCTTTCGAAAAACACCCCCTTAGAATCATCATAAAATTTATACAAAATTCCACAAATCTATCAGACATATCCATAATTTATACACCTAACCACTCCACACACATTCTCATAAACTTACACAGACAGAGAGAGAAAGAAAAACAGTGTTCGATTCCTAGATCTGTTCCCAATGCCGGCATGACAACTAACCTATTAACAAGGATTTTTAAAATCATGCGAAAACCCACCAGGTCATCTCAACTACAATTCATGGATTTTTCCTTTTGACGAGCCTAACCCAAAATCTCGTGACCATGATCACTGGTAGACCACGGGGCTTGTGCGGCCACCATGCAATTATAAAGTTCTACCCCCACCTTTTTGAGTGCCGTCTTTTACAGAAAGACCCACCCTAGGATTTTGAAAGAGCTCAGATAAAACGGCCTAGAAGATCTTATCACACACACCACACATCCAAACACATAAAAAAAAACATTTTTCTACCGACAGGGCCCAATGAATTGTATGGCTTTAAATCCCCCCCAAATTTATATGTCTAAACGCTTTTAAACTCTTTTAAAACGTCTCTTACCGTCCACTTTAAAMCACACTTATTTTGACTATGCCGAACAGTGTTGCCAGATGGGACATGTTCAATTATCGCATCAGCAGCTCAAAATTATCGTATTTTGAGGAAAATTATCGTACACACCTAAGTTACACCCTAGAGAGGCTTAAATTTAAAAATACATCCTGCTCAGCTCACAAATGCTCTGTATTCAACAAACTGCACATCCGTTTGTTTATAATAAGATTAAAAAGCACTGTATCTGACTGTTGAGTGTTCTTTCTTTTTTCTAACAAAAGCTTTATTGTAAACAAGAACAAAACAGGGAGCCTGGTGAAATGATGCCTATAAAAGGAAATATTAGATAAAATGACTATAGTAAAATTTAAATTAAAATTGGCAAAGTTAAATTGAAACCAGGACAATAACAACTCATTGTAGTTTAGTCAAGAAATAAATTGAGTGCATACTGAACAAATCTTCTCTGCAAGCCTAAAAAATGTTTTTTCTTTAAAAAGAGCTTCTGGACGACACCTGGATGTTTATTAAATATAAATGTTGCTTATACTCCTCACCTTCTCAGTCCCACCTTTTCCTTTGATGTTACAGTTATTATTTCTTTCACATAAGTGCTACTGTTATATTTATCCTTACTGCTATAATGTGGGTGCTCTTTCCTGCATTCTGGTTTATTTGCAAGTTGTTAAACATATTTTAAACTACAGAAATAAACACTTTCATAACCATTTTCGAGACAGATTGTACATTCAACTCAATATACGAATCATCCTTTTTGTGTCACATTGGACGTTCGATTCTTTGATCAGCTGGTAGTCTAAGCTGTAGCATTTTAATAGGTTAAAAATAAAAATAGAATAAAAGCATTGGTTACTGCGTCGTGGCAGCCAGCCTTTTCTTTAGAGACGGTATTTAGTAAAACAAAAAATAAAGTTTCTTCTGTTGCTCCTTTTTTTCAAATATACATAGATGAATATATTATGTTTTATTCTACTGCCACCCCTATAACCCTCATTCATATTAGAATGGGACCGGCAAAGGGATCTATTTTAACCATAGAAATGTTTTTATTAACATCCCATCATGGATCAGTCAGCAGCAGCAGCACTCATTTCACGTCTGAATGTGATCAATATCTGCCTGCAGAAGGGAGAGAGACGCTGTGTGAAGAACCCTCCTGTCRGTGCTCAGGGACCGGGGAGGAGAAGCTCTCAGCAGCACAATGGAGAAATGTGTTCACGGCAGAGTCTCTCAGTCTTAATAACACCAGAAATAGAGTCGCTCGATTTTCACCAGTTTCTTGTTTGAATAACAGTATCTAGAGGGTCTGAAAAGTCCGTATATATAGCGAGAAAGTCGCTAAATCAGCACCGCTGTGTTCTACAATGCGCCACCTCTCATGTCAGTGAGCAGCATGTCAGGTCGATTGCGTCACACTCCGAAGCGATGAAATTATCGTACATTATGGGATTCTTGGAATTACTGATCGTACATCGTACAAAGGGCAAAATTATCCTACAAATACGATAATTATCATACATCTGGCAACACTGATGCCAAACGACACGCCATCGCTGTTAAGCTGACACATAGCCTTAGCCCAGCAACGTGTCGCGAGCAAACTCCACACTTCCTCTCCGCCTGAGCTCGTTTGACCCTCCGACGTGGACCTGTTACTGAGGTGAAATCATACAAGTACTTTAAGGTTCAAGCCCCCTTAATGTAAAGATAGCAGTTATGATAAAATACAAAATTGTTTAAAAGCATAWATGCGCATTTTAGAGACAACCTTTACAACCTGATTCAGATGAACCGGTGCACTCAGCCAGGGCTGGTAGATTGTCTGTCTGAAGAGGAGAGCTGCTGATTATTTTACTTCTTACCCTCACCCAGAGACACATGACGTACTTCCTCCAGGAATTCTAAACTGGTTTTAGTCTGTTCTCCCTCCCAAATTCCTTCAGCTTATCTGCAACTTCTCAACTCACTTGTCAAATTCTGCTTCTTTCTCCAGCAGTTCACAGAAAGGAGAAATACATACAGTTTGCCTATATAATAATAAGTGAATAAAATGTGTAACACTTCAGCTGATTAACACAAAACACTGCTGAATAAACTACAAGCAAAAGTGAACAATATCTAATTTTGATTATAAAACTGTAAGTGAACAATATCTAATTTTGTTTATAAAACTATACATCTTAACAATCCCCCTTTGGACCCCTCCTTCAGGGGTCCACACCGGATAAAGGTCCTTATCACTCAACTCTGCGGAATCTCAACAGTGGGAGAGAGGTGTCTGTTAGAAGAGCACTACCTTCAATGGATGCTGCGGCCTTCATGAGCATCTGAAGTGTGATAGCCGGATCCTGTTTCTCAAGGGCTGTCGAAATTAATCTAAGCGACATTGATCTCATGCATGGGATGCAGCAACATCCACAAGTAACCATGATTGTCACAAAAATAGCTATAGAGTTTGAGTGCTGAAATAATGATGTCAGGACTGACAAAATAACCCAGGGCAGAGGCAGGTTTCAAAAATCAAAAAAAAACACAAGGCCTTTAATGAAAAACTCAAGGAGGCTGATAATACAGCAAAAACTCACT
>NW_013954980.1:17638-20185 GCF_001266775.1 Austrofundulus limnaeus
CAGGCAGGTTTCAAAAATCAAAAAAACACAAGGCCTTTAATGAAAAACTCAAGGAGGCTGATAATACAGCAAAAACTCACTAGACTTGGAAGTAGACGAAGAACATGAAGCAGGACATGACCAGGTAGACGGAACACAACACAATGATCCGACAMAAGACTGAGACAGGACAGGGTTTAAATACACAGAAAACTAATGACTAAACAGAAAACACCTGAGGAGAAACACAAGGGTGACAATCAGACTGACAAGGAGCAGCTGGGCTAGGACACACTGGGGAACATAGAAAACACTAGGAAAACTAAGGAGAATAAATACAGATTATGACAAATGATACCTTTCCATGCTCCAAACGTCTTCTCCAACCAAGTAGAGAATGGATTATCAACCCCAGAGTGACTCTGCATTTCCTCAGAGAGCGTTCTGAGGCCCTTAAGGGCCTTAGTGACCTTTCCATCGGGAGCTGTATTGTTGGGGATAAAACTACAACAGAGATCACCAAACATGCTACACACACCACCTTTCTCAGCCAATAACATGTCTAAGGCCATCCTATTCTGTACAGCCATTAAAGATGTCTGGGCAAGCTGTTCTGCCAGACCCTCCACAGCATCTCTGGTCAAATTAGCAAGTCTCATCACATTAAAATGAACATAATTAATACGGTCCACGTTTTTACTAGGGGTGACGGGAACAAATGAAGACACAATTGGAATGTTCTCAAATCCTGCAGCTATCTGATCAGCTAACTTATGCTTGTTTGGGAGTCCTCGAGGAATACCTATGGAATCAATATTAGTGGGAGAACCTACTGTTGGGTCAAGGTTAATAGATCTGCGCTGCCTAAGATAACTATAGGTATGATTAAAGATTTCCACTTTAGGACCTATTAAGGTAAGAGAAGCCCCCAGGCACACCATAGCACACAGACCTATTGAGTTATCAGGAATGCGAGCAAGTAGTCTCCTTTCTCCACAATAATAGTACAGGCCAGCTCTAACAACTAAACCAATAGGATAATGAGAGCCCTTAGTGGTATCTGCCTTCATGGTGTTGTTACACCATGATGATTTGTCCTAAGTTTTTATTAGGCTTTGTGGCAGACAAGTTGAAACAAAAATARTCTTTTCTTTGATGGGCAGTGAAGGGGCCAGTCTGTGTGCGATTTGGAGCTGCAGGAAAAATGCTCTCCAGAGTGGAACAGTTGGTTGTTGTTAGTCTCATGGTTAGATTAAACATGCAGTAAAAGCCTATGACATCTGAAGGGATTAATGGTGCTGGTTCAGTGAAGAGAGTGGGTCTAGCTGCTGCACAGGCCACACATTCAGACAGAAAGGCTTGTCGTGCTGCCTCAKCCAACCATTCTAGCCACAAGTTGATCTCCCTGTAGCCAGTAGACATAGCAATCACCTCAATTGGGATGAGACTAGAATAATCTATAGAGGTCACACCTGGGCTCATATCCTGTACCGGGGAAAAGGGAGAGGGAGTAGTACCAAGAGTTAGTGACGAGGAGGTAGGAGGAGCATCTATTATTACTAATTGAATTAACCCGTAAGGATCTCCACCTGTCACTTCAACTCCCATCATTAGCAGAAAGACCTTTGGGTTAGTATGTGAGGGGAAAAATGAGACTCTCCTTACAGAAAGAGAGATATGATTTTGGGAG
The DNA here is from genome assembly GCF_001266775.1 of Austrofundulus limnaeus. Lineage (NCBI taxonomy): Eukaryota > Metazoa > Chordata > Actinopteri > Cyprinodontiformes > Rivulidae > Austrofundulus > Austrofundulus limnaeus. The sequence continues at coordinate 19,308 of NW_013954980.1, forward strand.
AGTGAGTAATCCCTCTGGATGGTTATCCTGTCTCTCCACCACTGTCCATACTGGGGGGTAAGGTACCAATCCATAGGTGGGGTCCATTTTCCTGTGTATAATGTAACCTGGGACCAATCGCAGTGATCGGCAGTGCAAAGGTCAGGCCTGTCCTGTTGTAGGCATGGACATACATATACTTCTGAACTCCTGTATGAGGAGTTGCGTCCTCCACAATCCACTACCTCACACAAATCAAAAGTGAAAGTGGTAGGGCAATCTTTCACATAAAGCAACTTCAAGGCTCTGTACCCTTGCACAGTCACATACTCTCTCTTCCCTTGGTTGAGTTTACAATGTTTTCGGCCAGGTATTACACAATACTGTTCAAGTAGCAAAAGAGTGACTGCACATAGTCCAACTAACATCGCTGCCACCACTGCGGCCCTCTTCTGACTATCCCAAAACATATTGCTTCAAAATGTAACAGTAATAAACATATAACACTGACTAATAGGCAATAACAAAACATCCACAAACTATAGTAAAATAGTAACAAACTCTCACAGAGTAGCATTCCTCATCAGACAGCCTGGTTGTCTCCTGAAAAGCAAGCAAAATAATTCAAAACTAAATTCAAAAATAAGACAGAAAATATTACTTTTAGAATGTGCCACACGTACACAGGGGCATTCCCCTGGAAATACAGCTACTCAGGGCAGACCCCTGGCATTGCCTGGGGGTACTGACTCCTCCTAAGCCCCCAAGTTTTCTTCATGTAATGTGAGACTCTAAAATGTAGTGTTTTATCGAAGGGAGGTGTCCGTACTATATGTGGATATTCCAACACCGAGTGGCCCAATTTAACAGAGTCCTTCTGAGCCCGCACGCAACTTAAC
>NW_013954981.1:0-2474 GCF_001266775.1 Austrofundulus limnaeus
CACACACACACACACACACACACACACACACAAAATAACTTTAATGTAATAGATACTGTATCTGCATCCATTGGATGTTGTGTTTGGAATCACCTGCTTCGTTTTAAGGTGGTAAAACAAATTGTTTGTATTTATTCCTTTCTACACACTTTGCAGTAGGGTTGGGCAATATTGGCAAAAAAAATTAATCACGATTAATTTTGGTATTTAGCCAATAACGATTAATTTGGCTATTAATGCCCTGGAGTCCCTGGACACACWTATGTCCTAGTCACATGGCCAATTTTGTGGGAAAGATTTGCTCTTTGTAAAAATCTGTTCCAAATCGTGTCAGATTTACAGACTTCAGGCTTTACATCAAATTTAAAATTGTGTTGATAGACCAAGACAAAKTGGAGTTATGTTAAATAAATAACAGAACTTTTTTTTATTGTTTGTCGTGTTGGAAGCAGAGAGGAGCATTGAACGGACTGGTGGCATTAATCATATTAATCATCAAGTGCCAAAAAATAATCAATTAATGTTTTTCTGATGATTAATGCACACGATACGATTATGCCCAACCCTACTTTGCAGATTARTTTTTCTGCACTCCACCTGTTTAATCTGTGCGCACTCTGGCGGTGTGACAATCATCCCGTTAATACCTAACTTTTTTTTGAAAGACAGTCTGACTGTCACCCTTCCCCACAGCGCTTCCCCGCTGTACAAGGAGACAGTAAAGGCTGAGTTGTATAGTCACGCGTGTAGTGCGCGCGCATTCGGCCGTGCGGCGTCGCGCTATGACCGCAGGAGAAACYAGGTCCAGACTCAGCGAGCTTTTGTGKGTCCTGGAGCGCTACTTCACCTGCACTGACAGTCGCCTCGCTGCGTCATGTACCGCGGCGCGCGCCCCTCCCGCAGCAGGCAGTGTGGTCGGTCGGCATCCAACCGGAGGACGCGCCGTCACATAAATATGTAGACAGTTCAGCGTTCATTTTCGCACACCCAAACCAGGTCCGGTTCAGGTGTTTGTTTTTTTTTTTTTCCCCTCTTCATTTGCGCTCTCAGCTACGCTGCTTCCTGCTTCCTCTGTTTTGACTCCAGCTGGTTACATCATCAAAAAGAATTGCGCGGTTGGCCGGTAGACTACAGATCTCTATCATAGGACAAATTTATATCGTTTCTACCATATATCGTTTATATCGCGCATTCCTACTGTATAACCATGTTAACATTTTTGTAGTACAAAGTACAGTAAACTTTTTTTTTAATCAAAATTTGAACGTTTTTGTTTCGTGTAGGTAACATTTGTTGTTACCTGCCCTGTCGGGCAGGTAAAAAAAATAAAATCTTGTCGAACCCTTGACTAGGACATAAGGGTGTCCAAGGACTCCAGGGGGTTAATCGTCAAATTAATCGTTATCGGCTAAATACCACAATTAATCATGATTAATTTTTTTGCCAATATTGCCCAAACCTAGTCTGAACATGTCCGTCTGAGCAACCTCTGGATAGCTAATTTTTTTAACCCTGCTTGGAGGCAGGAGAGATGGGGGTGTCTCTGCTACCCCCCTCCCCCCCTGTTTGTTTTCTGAATGAGCTGAGGTGATGAGAGCKTGCGTCAGCAGTAACATGGGTGTCTTCTGAAATGTTTATCCCAGCTTCATAAACACCTCACGTGAATCATACTGCCATAGTTTGTTTATGCCGTCGTCATATTTTGATACCGCGGTATAACAAAGGTTGAAAATTAGGAAGCAAGTGCTGCATTTATTTCCATTACACCATAAATCAATCTCTGTAGACACTGAGCTTCACAATTTCGCAACTGTTTTTCAAACCAAAGCAGAAAACACCAGATAAAACATTTAGATAGATTTCAAAATGATATCGGGGGTCTAAGCGTTAAAAGAATGAAGATCACAAAAACCTGACCCATGCACTGCCGGGTCGGACAACACATTTATGGAAGTGCCTACACTAAGGAACATAGGGTCCTCAGGCAACAAAAACATGTAGGTTTACACGCATACATGCACACGCTGCTCTGCAGGATACTGAGGAAGTGTTGAGGCATATGAAGCAACAATTTGTTGTGATAAATAAAACTTGCATCAATATAACTGAAGATCAGGGGTCTGGAGGCTCATGTGGCCGTTCATTCCCTCTGTAGTAACTCCTGACACAAACAGCCTTCAACTTTATGAACTGTATCACACAGTGCAGTTAGTTAACCCAGGAAGTTTTCAGATATATTGATGTGTTGTGTTGAAGTGTGAGTCCACACTCTGTAAACAAGAGTCAAAGGATACAGTGGGTAAAATAAGTATTGAACACGTCACCATTTTTCTCAGTAAATATATTACTAGAGGTGCTAATGACATGAAATTTTCACCAGATGTCGGTAACAACCCAAGTGATCCATACATACTGTTATGGCAATATTTATTTAACAACAGAGACAGAAATACGCTGGTCAAGAATGAAGGTAC
>NW_013954981.1:3474-13915 GCF_001266775.1 Austrofundulus limnaeus
ATATATGGTTAAATGTTTCTTGGTATTTATTAGCGAATATAAACTCATTACAGTTTGATTCAATTATTTAATCAATTCTATAACGTCAGTCCTGGAGATGCTAAGATAATAGGGTCTACAGTGACACAGACACAAGGAAGTATCAGAATTACAGATTGGGGTCAACATGAGCAGTACCACAGACAAACAGAGACAGAGACGAGATGTACAAAAAGGTAAGTGATTTTATTTTTACAGGTGCAGGAGGGGTCTGGGGTCTGGACCGGGAACAGAATGATTGCAGAGGTGAGTATTTGATAGTCTTTCAGTAATGGTCTTAAGCAGGTGAGTTCTTACAGGCTGGGGAAGGAGATGAGGCTTGGAGGAGTTGGTCCAAAAAGGTGAAGATCCAGAGGTGAGCATTTACAGGTGAGTTGGTATTTACAATGATACGTGGGAGGCAGCGCATGAGAAACTGGTGAGAGGCTCTTGAGTCCAAGGCGGCAGGCAAAAACATGCTGGAGATTGTTTTCTGCAAACAGGTAAATACAAAAACACAGGTAATACAAAAACTCTTTGAGAGAGTAACAAGCAGCAGGCTGAGCTCATACCAAACATGAGGCGATGCTTCAGCAATGAGTTGATCTTAAGTTGAGCCTTAAGAAGCCTGGAGGTGATGAGCCAAATTGCATGCAGGTGTGGGTGATCAGCGCCACCACCAATCATGGAGGCAGGGGGTGGAAACACCAAAATGCCTCAGTACCCCCTCCTCAACAATCGCCTCCTGGCGATTCAAGGTTTCTTCTCCGGATGATCCTTGTAGAAGGTGGTTATAAGGTCGGGATCCAAGATGAACGACCTTGGTATCCAGGACCTCTCCTCCGGACCATAACCTTCCCAGTCGACYAGGAACTGGTGTCCTCGTCCATGACGGCGAACATCCAGAATGTGACGTACGGTGTCGATAGGTTGACTGTCCAGGAGACGGGTGGGCGGTGGGGTGTCGGCTGGTGGGTTCAGAGGACTGGTGGAGATGGGTTTGAGTTGAGAGACATGAAAGGTGGGGTGAATCTTCATGGTGGCAGGTAGGCGAAGTCGGACAGCGGTTGGGTTGATGACTTTCTCCACAGGAAACAGACAAATGAATCTGGGTGAGAGTTTTCTAGGAAAATCCTTCAGGTTAATATCTTGTGTGGAGAGCCATACCTCTTGTCCTATTTGATAGGAGGGAGCAGCGGAGCGGTGGCAGTCTGCAAATCTCTTGTTCTGCTGTGCAGTACGTAGAAAGGCCCTTTGAGTTTGATTCCAAATCCTGTGACAGCGTTGCATGTGTTGTTGAACAGATGGCACCATAATGTCGGTCTCGTCACTGGGGAACAATAGAGGTTATACCCAAGAGAGGCCTCGAAAGGAGAATAACCAGTAGCTGAAGAGATGTGACAGTTGTGTGCATACTCGAACCATATGAGATGTTGGCACTAAGAGGAAGGATTATTGTTAATCACACACCTGAGTGTTGCTTCCAGCTCCTGGTTGCACCTCTGTTTGTCCATTGGATTGTGAATGATGTCCAGAAGTGAGACTGACCTTAGCACCCAACGCATTACAGAAGGCCTTCCATATGTGGGATACGAACTGAGGTCCACGGTTGGAGACGATGTCAGAAGGGATTCCATGTAGACGGACAACGTGGTTTACCAGGAGTTGGGCAGTTTCAAAAGCGGTGGGTAGTTTTATCAAGGGCACAAAATGGGCTGCTTTGGAGAACCTGTCGATAATGGTTAAAATGGTTGTGTTACCTTGAGAGGGGGGAAGTCCTGTGACAAAATTCAAAGTGATGTGAGACCAAGGGCAAGCAGGTGTGGGTACGGGCTGCAGGAATCCAGATGGTTGTTGGTTGCTGCTTTTAWTTCGGGCACAGGTGGGGCATGCTGCAACAAACTCCTTGATTTCATGTACATGGTAGACCACCAAAAAATACCTCTTAGAAAAGGATAACATGCGGGAGATCCCGGGATGACAGGTAAAACGATGATTGTGAGTCCAGTCTAACACTTTTCCAACAATAGTTTTAGGGACAAACCTCGTACCAGATGGTCCTGTGCCTGGGTCTGGTTCAGATTGTTGGGCCAGGCGGATCGTGTTCTCAGTATCCCATGAGAGGGTCCCCACGAAGCAGAAGGGAGGTAGGATGTTGATGTCTTCTTCTGCTTTCTCAGATGATGAAAACTGCCTGGAGAGAGCGTCTGGTTTGATGTTCCTGGAACCGGGGATGTAAGTTATGGTAAAGTTGAAACGTGCAAAAAACAATGACCACCTGGCTTGTCTGGGATTTAGCCTTCTAGCATTTTGGAGGTATGCCAGATTTTTATGGTCAGTGAGGATAACAAATGGTACTTCGGTTCCCTCTAACCAATGTCTCCATTCCTCCAGTGCCAGTTTTATGGCTAAAAGTTCTCTATTACCGACATCATATTTAATCTCGGCCGGGGATAAGCGACAATAGAAAAAGGCACATGGATGCATCTTACCATCTGCCTTCAGCCTTTTGGGACAACACCGCACCCACTCCAAGATCAGAGGCATCCACTTCTACAAAGAACTGCTTGTGGGGATCTGGGTGACACAAAATAGGGGCATGAGAAAAATGAGACTTTAACTCACCAAATGCGCTCTGAGCCTCAGGAGTCCAAGAAAACAGTCTTAAAGTGGAAGTTAGTTGAGTGAGGGGTGCTGCGATATGGCTGTAGTCCCTGATGAAACGCCTGTAGAAGTTAGCAAAYCCAAGAAATCTTTGTAGCTGTTTGCGATCCTTGGGAGGGGCCACTCAGAAACTGCTCGAACCTTTTCTGGGTCTGTTCTGAACTGTCCTTTTTCCAAATTGAAACCTAAAAAGGAAACTGAGACATGAAATTCGCACTTCTCTGCCTTGACATAAAGCTGATTTTCATAAAGCCTTTGAAGAACTGCTCTAACATGTTTCTCGTGTTGCTGGAGGTCGTGGGAATAAATGAGGATGTCATCCAAGTAGACAAAAACACACACATTAAGGAAATCCCTTAGGACATCATTAATCAGGGCTTGGAAAACAGCTGGAGCATTGGTCAAGCCAAAAGGCATGACCAAATACTCGAAATGGCCCAAAGGTGTCTTGAAGGCTGTCTTCCACTCGTCACACTCTTTTATTCAAACAAGATGGTAAGCGTTTCAAAGATTGAGTTTAGTAAAGACGGTGGCCGAGTGGAGCTGATCATGCACAGAGTCTAACAAGGGTAGTGGATACCTATTTTTAACAGTGATTTGGTTAAGGCCCCTGTAATCAATACAAGGTCTAAGGGATTTATCTTTCTCAGCGACGAAAAAGAATCCTGCCCCTAAAGGAGACTTGGAGGGGCGGATTGTACCAGAAGCTAGGGAGTCGTCGATATAAGTTTTCATGGCTTCTTTTTCGGGGCCAGAGAGATTGTATAAATGGCTGGAAGATAATGGTGAATCGGGTAACAGTTCTATGGAGCAATCGTATGGTCAATCGGGAAGTAATGAGAGTCCTTTATTTTTACTGAAAATGGCTGCTAGATCATGATACACCTCAGGAACAGAAGACAGATCCGTCTCCTCGACAGGTTCCTCCCCTTTAACAGAGGGTGAAACGGCTAACTTTAAACAGTTTTGTAAACAAAATGAACTCCTCAATTTTCAATTCTTTGTTCCTTCCAATTAATCACTGGATTATGGGTGGACAACCCCAGAAAGCCAAAAATGAGTTGTGGAGATGTGGAGTCAAAGACGACAAACTCACCCAGATCATGATGATTACCAGACATGATGACATGTAGGTTGGCGACCAGTTGGTTGACTTGTGACAAGAGCTGTCCAGTGACACCGGCGATGGAGCATGGAGGATCAAGAGGTGAGGTGGGAATATTTAGTTGTTCCACTAAATCACTGGAGATCAGGTTTTGTTCCGCCCCAGAGTCCACAAGATTGGAGATGGGTAGTTTGATCTGTCCACAAAGTACCGTCGCAGACAAAAGAAAAACAAGGAGGTAGGGGAAAAGTTGTCAGGTCTTGTCAGTTTCCCCTGTTCTACTGACGAGATGGTCCGTTTCCCCGCAGGGGGCAGGTGGCGACAAAGTGTCCCTTGTTTCCGCAGTAGATGCACAACTTAGCAGCAAACCATCTCTGTCTTTCCTCAGGAGTCAACCGGGTGCGTCCAATTTGCATGGGTTCGGCAGAATTAACAGCAGCTGTAGCGTGAGGAGGAGGAAACTCGCCACTGATTACGGAGGCGGAAACCCACGGCGTCTGGGAAGTGCAGTTTTTTTCCTTCTTTCGCTCTCTTATTCTATTAAGATTARGGATGGACAATGCGATTAATTTGTCCAGGCTTCCGGGTTCGTCCCCGCAAGCCAGTTGATCTTTAAGTTGTTCAGATAAAGGGTTTATTTAAATACCTTTTAAGGAAAGTTCCTCCCAACCCGCCTCTTCCGCAACAATGCGAAAATCCACAGAGTGTTCGGCTGCCGATTTACTTCCTTGTCGTAGATTGATCAGTCTTTTCGCTGCCTCCTCCTGCTGGAGGGGATGATCAAATACATGCTGGAACTCCTGAATAAACAACTGAGAGGTGAGTGTATCCGAAGAATGAGCTGAAAGAAAGGCTTGAGCCCATCTGAGAGCCTTTCCTTTTAAAGCAGACACAATGTAAGTAACTCGGGCAGAATGAGTAGGAAAAAGTGAAGGTGAACGAGCGAAAGCCAATCGGCACTGTAATAAAAAACCTGCACACCGATTTATATCTCCAAATTCAGAGGGTCGGATGTCTGGTTCTCTCACAGGAAAAACAGGTGGACTGGGTGTGGTAACGGGAGGTGTAATCGGGTTAGGGGAAAAAAACATGTTCAATCTACTATCAATGGCGGCAATACGATGAGTGACTTGATTTAATAATGCGCTGGTTTCCTGTTGAAGCTGAAATAACTGATTAAGCTTTTGGTCATGATCTAACATTGTAGGGTCAGGTTGATTATTAACTCCGGGGGTCTGATTGTCAGAGGTATTTGTGGTGATAGTCTTAAAACACTTATCCACTTGGTGGCAGTGTTTGCACCTTTACCTGTACCTTTACATGAAGAAGAGTACTAAGTGATTGTATGTTAGCAGGTGTGACAAAAAAATAAAAGAAGAACACTGAGTTTGTCAAACGAAGTCCTGTCTGGAGTTTTACTAAAACATAACAGTATTGCTCACAGACATTTTACTGGGCTGAAGCATACCATCAGAATTACAGATTGGGGTCAATGTGAGCAGTACCACAGACAAACAGAGARGGAGACGAGATATACAAATAGGTAAGTGATTTTATTTTAATAGGTGTGGGAGGGGTCTGGGGTCTGGACCTGGAACAGAACGATTGCAGAGGTGAGTATTTGATAGTCTTTCAGTAATGGTCTTAAGCAGATGAGAAAAAACAGGTGAGTTCTTACAGGCTGGGGAAGGAGATGAGGCATGGAGGAGTTGGTCCAAAAGGTGAGGATCCAGAGGTGAGTATTTACAGGTGAGTTGGTWTTTACAGTGATAGGTGGGAGGCAGCGCATGAGAAACTGGTGAGAGGCTCTGAGTCCAAGGCGGAAGGCAAAAACGTGCTGGAGATTGTTTTCTGCAAACAAGTAAATACAAAAAACACAGGTAATACAAAAACTCTTTGAGAGAGTAACAAGCAGCAGGCTGAGCTCATACCAAACATGAGGCYATGCTTCAGCGATGAGTTGATCTTCAGCACTGCCTTAAGAAGCCTGGAGGTGATGAGCCAAATCGCATGCAGGTGTGGGTGATCAACGCTGCCACCAATCATGGAGGCAGGGGGTGGAAACACCAAAATGCCTCAGGAAGAGGCAGGGAGCGCAAGCCGATGAGGTGGCAAACTCATTTCCTTACAGCCTGCCAGCTCTGAGACCGAAATTAAATTGATGCAACGTTTTTGAAAGAATCTGTAAGGTATACATGAATAATGGGGGGAATCTGTGTAATTTGCAGACAATATAATAGTTGCAGGGGGTGGTAAGCCAAAAAAGCACCATTATGGAAATTATCTGCCCAAAAAGGGAAAAAAAACGTTTGAAAAAAAGTCTTTTATCTGCCCAAACTTTTTATTATCTGTTCACAAACTCTATCCACCTTTCTTTCCTCAAGGTGAGATTGGTTCCTCTGTCAGGTCATCGTGACATTTCCATTTCATCAGTCCTTTAGTATCACCGTGGAAGCTAATGCTGAAAGTCAAGTCTATCTTGTTACTCGTGAACAAAACCCCAAGAACTCTTCCATTTGAGGCTGAATTTCACCCCCAACCCAGAGAGAGAAATGCATATTTATTTGACTGAGGACCATGGCCTCAGATATGAAGGTGATGATCATGCAGTGAGCTGAAGATTGTCTGAGAAACTCTGTTCATGAACATTATGAACAAAATCTGTGACACAAGAAGCAATGATTGGAGTCCTCCCACTCTGAAGGGGTCTGACTTACTGCTGGTAAATTGAACCGAACACTTGCATTGATTGTATAAAGAATGAATGGCCCATAAAAAAGATCCATAATCCCACACCCATGGAGCACCCCCTCAGTGTACCTTGAGTAATATTGTGGAATTTCTTCTCCAAGTCCACAAGACATGATGGTCAAACTCCCATGACCCCTTGAGAATCCTAYTGACGGTGAAGAGCCAGTCCAAAAATCTACAGTCAGGGTGAAACAGCCGGCGAGGAGTAACGTGCCTGAACATGTCCGGTTGTGCAAGCTCACTTGTTTTTTTGTTTGTTTTGTTTTTACCCTGCTCAGAGGCAGGAGAAATGGGGGTGTCTCTGCTCTCCAACCTCCCTTCTGTTTGTCTTCTGAATGAGCTGAGGTGATCAGAACATGCATCAGTAACAACATGGAGCATCTTCTGAAATGTTTGTCCCAGCATTCACATGCGGTTCACCTCACACGTCTCATATTATATCATCATAATTTTTTTATACCYTCATCATATTTTGATACTGCGGTATAATACCTTCATACTGCCCAAGCCTATTCTCAGCAAACCCTCACTACACATTTAGATCTACTGGGTCTGTCTGGCAACTTCCCTGCCATCTGATTCAACTCAGTACCAAGTAGTGATCAGTCAGCAGCTCAGATCCTCGCTTCATCTAATTCTCCAAGTATATGGTTGCGGGTTAGATGACGCAACTACAAAGGCCATGACCTGGTGCTACGTGCATTTAGGGACACCCTTATGTTCGAACATGGTGTTTGTGATTGACAAACTGTGAGTAGAACCAAAGTCCAAAAAAAATGCTACTAGAGGTCAAGATCGAAGAGGCTGTTCCTGCCAATCATATCAGTCTTTGAAGTCCCCCAGCAGAATAAACGAAATCCCAGCTGAAGCACCTTGCACCCACCTATAAGGACTCCAAGAAAGCCGGATACTCTAAACTGCCATTCCTATAGGCACAAACAACCATCAAAGCCTGTACCTGCACCTGAAGGCGTAATGAAACTACCCTCTCATCCACCGGGGAAAACTCCGACACACAGGCACCAAGTCAGAGAGCCAAAAGTTGACAGCTTTGAGACTTTCACCATAGGTGAAATGTCGATACCTCTAAAACTCACAAACAATCTTAGGCTCTTTCCCCACCAGAGAGGTCACATTCCATGTCCCAAGAGTGAGTTTTAGTAAACCAAGGTCTGAGTATCATGGTCCCAGCCTTAAACTACTGCCCATGACATCATCCACCTGACTGGTACAGACCCTCCTGCAAGTAGTGGGCCCATAAGCTAAACCCATGTTTTTCATTCAGCCTGATTTTTTTCTCTCCATACAAGTGTTTTTCACCCCTTTGTTTGGCCCGTCACCTAGGACCAAACTGCCTCGGGAGACCATACCATTGTCCTCTATACAATAGCTCTTAGAATCTTTCAAACATACAGTATGTTTATCATAATAAATCAGTTAAAACCACAAAGTCTATTTAGTTTTTGCTCAAAAATGCTTTGAGTTTTTTGCATCCGTATGGGGTGATAGACAAGAACAAAATCAGCATGTTTACAAAAGCAATTAAAAGGACAATAATCATGCAGCAATTATTTTTAACTATTTTTTAATTATTTTTAAAATATTACAAATGTCCAATAGTTTCATTTCTAGAACCACATTTTAGTTTCATTTGTCCKATGTGTATTAAAGTTACTGAACAGRATAATTTTCATGAGTAAAGGAAAAGCGATGTTTAAAAAATGAACTTTGTTCTTGAAAAAACATGATGCAATGCCCGACTACATACAATAAACTAATGCAAATTAGGAAAATTGTTGTATCACATGGATCTGAACTTATGAATAAAGATGCTTAATAGGCATAAAGATGCTTAATATGCATACAGATGTTTAARATAAAGACATGAGCTGGACTTAGACCTCATTTCTAGCTGTTACACCTGGAGTATGAGGTGATTTGTTAAACATTTTAAGTATTTCTGTCCTCAGTGCTTTCATCTTACAGCCATCATTGTGGAAGTACAACATTGTTTCATTCTATGTTTTTTAACATTGTTTTTTTCTGTATTTGTTTATATGTGTTTAATAGCTTAATTTAGTGTCTTGAAAGGGGAAAAATTGCAATCATACTCTAATTGATCTGTTAAAATCATTATGKATGGATTAATTTGTCTTCTGTCTTTTCAACTAGCGTTTTTGTTGTTTCTACTTTACAGAACTGAACAGAACAGGGCTTATTTATTTCTAAATCAGTGTTGTGATGTAATAAAACAAAGCCTAGGTTAAAGTAGAAAAGGAGAAAGAATTTGAGGGTTGCAGTTGCTACGTTTAGATCATTTCTACAAGATGTGGGATTATTAACACTAAAAAATAACAGTAAAAACAGTGCAAATACATTTTTCTTTCTTCTGTAAAAGAAACAACACACTGAAATCATCTCCATGAATTCTTCATCTTCTATCTCCAATGTGTCGATCATTCTGAGTAATCGAGACTCTGCCAGCACAGGTGTGGCTAAAACATTGTCTGTCCTGGCTCTGGGTCTCAGCATCAACTACATCAACTGTGCTCTGATTCACACCTTCAGGAAACACCAGGTCTGTCTTTGRTGACACGTAAATCCTGTTATTGAAATACTAAATATATACCTTATCACTTTTTTAGTTTTGACCAAAAACATCTTTATAAAATGAGATTATGCTTAAACATATATAAAAACACACTTGAATGAATGATATTTGCATGAATAAGCCAAATGTTACTAATTTTCTTTCATACAAAAGTATGAAAGTCAATCATTTAATACCTAACGATTCTTATTGTTTAATAAAGCTATCTGTAGATCTTAACAAACAGAATTAASCTAAGAGAAAATAAAACCACAAGTTCAAATTGTTAAACAAAATTAAATCCAGTATGAAATTTTCAAACTTCTGTTTTTCTTTGCATTTTGGATTTTATGGTTTTTGGTTGTGATCAGAACAAAAGCTTGAAAATCACCAAAAAAAAAAAAAAAACATTACTAAAGTGTAAAAAGTTTCTTCTGCTGTCTTTCAGGTGTTTTACAGGAATCCTCGTTACATCCTGTTCATCCATCTGGTGGTGAACGATATGATCCAGCTCACAACCACAGTCAGCCTGTTTGTCATCAGTTATGTTTTCTATCAAATTAACGTTTCTCTCTGTTGTTTTGTTATTTCCTTTGCTGTTTTCACCACCCTAAACACCCCAATAAATTTAGCTGCAATGGCTGTGGAGTGCTACATCGCTGTGTGCTTCCCTCTGAGACACGCTGAGCTCTGCACCGTCAGACGAACTTATATTCTGATTGTCTGGATTTGGGTTTTGAGTTCTGTGTCAGTTATACCTGATATATTTCTCATTGTAGCTACAGAGCCTGCATGGCTGTTTTATTCCACAGTATTTTGTGACAGAGATAATATGTTTCGACATCCAGTAAGTATACAAAAGAGGGATGTTTCTTTTATACTGTATTTAACAGGAGTTTGGCTCACTCTCTTCTGTACCTATATAAAGATRTTCTTTGTTGCTAGAGCAGCWAATTCYYKRGATGGAAAAGCAAAAAAGGCCAGAAACACCATCCTGCTTCATGGCTTTCAGCTCCTCTTGTGTATGCTGACATATGTGTACCCTATGTTCAGAAACTCACTGGTTATTTGGTTCCCCGAACATCATCTGTATGTCCTCTTTGTTTTGTACATCATCATCCAAATTCTCCCCAGGTTTGTCAGTCCCATTGTATACGGACTACGAGACAATGTCTTTAAACAGCATTTAAGAAAATATCTGCTCTGTGGTTTGAACACAGGAAACAAAACTGCTGCGCTCAGTGAAACTCGTAATGCTTTCCAGAATTCTATTCACACAAACAAAAGTCACAGATAGGCCCTGATGTTGTTTA
>NW_013954981.1:16401-16952 GCF_001266775.1 Austrofundulus limnaeus
GTCATTAGCACCTCTAGTAATATATTTACTGAGAAAAATGGTGACGTGTTCAATACTTATTATACCCGCTGTAAGTCCACCTAGCACAATGACTGTTGGATGGGCAGTTGATATTGATTCACATCGAGCATATGATGAGGATATAGATCGATATTTTCATTTTGTCTTTATGTAACTGAATCATTAATCATTCAAATCAATAGATTGGTGTATTGTTAAACCCCTAACTAAAGCAGTGTTTTTCAAAGTGGGGGCTACCACAGGGCACCAAGGGGGTCTCAGAAAGTCATCCATGTTGCATGACTAACCATACCATGTGGTCATATGACATGATCAATGCCCTAACCCTTGACAACAGGAGGTGACCTTTTTTGGCTTGGAAAGCTCCATCTCTGACCCTCTTCACTTAATCAGCAGCAAATTGTGTCAGAACACAGACAAGAACTTGATCTCATTTGCTTTCAAGCACAAAGACTTTTTGGTGACAGGTGTAGTCATGGTGGTGCGATGAAATCAGACATCAAACCATTGACAAACGATTGGTTCTAAAT
>NW_013954981.1:20454-20758 GCF_001266775.1 Austrofundulus limnaeus
AGTGGGGTTTTTCTGGAAAGTCCCAGAGGCCTGTGGTGTGAAAAACAAAGTGGTTTTGACTCACCACAGAAAAGTCCCTGACAGTCCTATTACCAAGAATCAGCAGGATTACTTCCTTCTGGGAAGTACGAAAAGCCCGTGGTGGAAAGTCCCCACCTTACCACAGGAGGTAAAGGGGGGGTGAGCAGGCCAAAAAAGAGTATAAAAGAGGAGCAGTTTTCAACAGTCTTCTGTCTTCTGGCCCTGACCAACACATTCTCACTCCCGAGTCGTCACATATTGACGTTTTTCAAAGGTCCCTTTG
>NW_013954982.1:0-534 GCF_001266775.1 Austrofundulus limnaeus
GTGTGTGTGTGTATGTGTGTGGCAGGTATGAGCGCTTGGAGGACCAGCTAAATGACCTGACAGAGCTCCACCAGCACGAGACCAGTAATCTGAAACAGGAGCTGGCCAGTATCGAGGAGAAGGTGGCCTACCAGGCCTACGAGAGGGCCAGAGATATACAGGTAACCATGGAATGAACACTTTTTATGTCTTCAGATGAAGATGAATGAGTTCTTTCATTTGTTTCAAATAAGAAGTGGTACACTGTTTTTATTTATTGTGATAAAGCTACAGCACAGTTTACCAACGAGACCTTTACATTTCTTCAGTAATAGTTGTCTGATAGAAATCATCCGTCACCCTTTAACACCAGAGGCTGAATGATGCTAGAATGACAGTTCTCTGTATGTTCCTGGATTTCAAAGAACATTCTAAAGTTCTGACTGCTTTCCAAACGTTCAAGCCCATTCTTGTGGCTGACTCATGTTTAAAACATTCCAGGTGAATTCCACGTTTAAATCTTCTTATGGGATCCTAACTGTAGGAAAACAGGTG
>NW_013954982.1:1819-5242 GCF_001266775.1 Austrofundulus limnaeus
CCCCACCCCCCATCCCCCCCAAACGGAAAACGCCTTACCCAGAATGCACCTGTGCTGTAATTCATTCATATAAAAGCTGACTGAAAAATAACGAATAAAAACCCGTTCTGGTGACACCTCGCTGCAGCAACAACAAAGCCTGAGTTTCAGTTCGTGAGCTCGTATCGAGGTGTGTTTTTACTTCCTGCCCTCAGAGGAAGTGTGTGTTACAGCTGCGCCTCTCACCTCAAAACAAACACACCCCAGCTGGTGTTCTGGACTCTGGATCTGCTTTGAAGCCACACAAAAACCCCAAACATCCACGTGAAGTCTTGGTTTGTACCATGTCTTTACCTTCAACTTTAGATCTGTGCTTTATTTTTTATTTTTATTTTTTGCTTTTTTTCTTTGTGTCCGAGACGCACTTTGTTTGAACCGGTTTGTTTGTTTTTCATGGACTGAAACGTGTCTTTGTGAAAAATATATGAAGCTAAAACCAAGAGWTGCTTTCCTGGATGGCTGGAGGATGGGAAACAGCAACCCCTRGAGTTTACTGATAAGAACTGAAACCACTATTCAGTTTCTGATTTTATGTTTATGTTAGACCTTTGGGCAGTCTTCACAAAGGAACTGGAAGTARAACCCAGAAAATCTTCTAAATATTTGTTCTATTTCATCCCTTTGACCGCCAGAGGCGGTGCTTCAAGCACTGAATGATCATTCTTCAGCATGCGCAGGTCGAGKATTAATACCAACAAAGTTACCTGTGACCTGCTGGTGACCCACCTGACTCTATAAAGTCACYTGACAGCCGGCYCTCAATCCCTTTTGTTCTTCTCGCGCGCAGGTATACGTAGATGTGGTTGTGCTAAAAGCTAACAAGCTTTTGTGATTACCACTTCTTGAACGCTTGTTGCTAGAAGCCTCGTGACCGTTATGGTCGGAGCTGTGGGTGAGTCCGCTCTCCAGGGGCTGCACAAGCTTCTTCCTTCAGGTATCAGTTGTCATTGAAGCTATGACTGGTAAGTCTTTTCTTTTCATCGACAGTAGTTTACTGTTCGCTTTTTTTTTCGCTGACTGGGAGGTGGAGCAGCAGAGKCAGTTAGCATCGGGACAGGTGACGTGCCTGAAGTGGTCAGCTGCTACGGCTGTTGCGTTCCCAGCGAAGCGAGCCAGGCAAGACGATACATATAGGTTGTCCATAGAGATGGTTCAACTTAAGTCTGAATTGGCCCAAATGAAGACCCTCCAGTCTTTCCACGCTGCTGGCGGCAGTGTGGTTCCATCTTCTGAGCCGGGGGGAGTGATCCGTGATTAGGATATAATCTCGGTGGCAGGTTCAGGTACCCAGTTTCGGGAGGACCATCCTGAATCAATATCCAGAGCACCAGAAACTAACACCTCCTAAAGGGATTCAGGAGAGTCAGTGATGACAACTATTAGGACAGCTCTGGCGCGGCTGCAGCTAGATGTCCCACAGGTGCGTCCCACGGCTTCTAGCGCCATTTTTCAGTGCCATAACTCCGACGTCACGTTCATGGTCCCTCCTTCGGAGGAGTATATACGGGAGTTACATGCTTGCTGGGCAGATATAAAGGCGTTGTCACGCCCAACATCAGACGTTAGAGCTCTGGCTGCCATGCAGGAGGCACCTAGGTTTGGGCTGGGGCAGATGCCAGCTGTGGAACCAGGGATTGGTTCCCTTATTGTCCCGCCAGATGAGGCATTAAGACCTAATGCGCGGTGCCCGAGACCACAATGCCGTATTACAGACGACCTGCTCTGCACGGCGTATGACTTGGGAGCTCGCATGGGTCTTATTGGGAACTCTCTTTTCCATTTAATGRTAGCTTTGTCCTCCTCTCTGGAGGCAGTCACAATCGACCACTCAACCCAAGACCRGGTCGATGCATCCCTACAGGCCTTTGGCCTCATGACTAGAGAGCTCGGACGCACGCTCTCCACATTAGTCCATGCTAGGCGCCAGATCTGGTTAGCGCAATCACCGCTCATTGAGCCCTGCAGGAGGACCCTAAGGGTCCTTCCTGTGGTGCCAGGAGAACTTTTTGGTTCTGCAGCGCTGGACGCACAGGAGCGCACAGCCCTAGCCTCTCTATCAAGGCAACAACTGGCAGGGCTTCACAGACGGGACCGCCAACCGGTGGGCTCCTGGGTGACGGCTGATCCGTCTCGGAGGGCTGTGCACCCTTCTACATATTTTATGGAGTGCCAGAGTCRGGGCCCAAGACCYGCCCGCAGACCGGCCCCGAACCAGGGGGACCYGACTGGGGCCCAGACTTCRAGCTTTTCTCGGGCAGTACAGCCAGGCCGCTGGCACCCCAAACCTTCAAGAGGCCAGAGGGGCCGCAGGTGATGCCTTAAGGCCGGCAGTCGGATARTTTACCCCGGAACAGCTCAGCAGCTGGGCTGCTCACACCCCAGATTCGTGGGTGCTTTCCACCCTGTCCCGTGGGTATCGCCTTCAGTTTCGACGCCAGCCTCCAATCCCCGGCTGGGCCAGAATGACTACCATTTGCGACCCGGTGAAGGCACAGGTACTGAAGCAGGAAATATGCACCTTGCTGGCCTAGGGAGCTATAGTGCCCGTAAACCCCCTGCAGGATCCAGGGGGCTTTTATTCAAAGTATGTTCTTTTCCTGAAGAAAACCGGTCTACGTCCAATCCTGGATCTCAGGGCCCTCATTGCATATCTGAAGGTAATACCTTTTCACATGATACCACCAAGCAGGTGTTGCAAGCAGTTTATCCAGGCGATTGGTTCACATCCATCGACCTCACGGATGCTTATTTTCATGTCCCAATTGCTCCGTCTCATTGGCAGTTTCTTTGTTTCGCTTTCCAAGAGAAGCATTTTCAATTTAGGGTCCTGCCATTCGGCCTTTCACTGTCCCCCAGGGTGTTCACCTGGTGTGTTGCAGCTGCCCTCTCCCCCTACAGGCTCAGGAGATAAGGATTTTTCCTTACCTGGATGATTGGCTCATTTGTGCAGCTACTCGCAGCCAGGCTATCAGGGACACTCAGATAGTGCCAGATAGAATGCCTGGGGCTACAGGTGAACATGGAAAAGAGCAGTTTGGTTCCGGCACAGGAAACAAATTTCCTAGGCATCACCCTGAATTCCTTCTCAATGACAGCGTGCCCATCCCTCCACCGTGTCGACAGTATTTTAAACATGCTGCAAAAGTTCAGACGCGGCAAAACACTGCCTTTTGTGCTGTATCTTCACCTGTTAGGCACGCTCACGGCTGCATCCAGCGTGGAGCCCTTAGGCCTGCTATCATTGCGCCCCCTTCAGAGGTGGCTGAACAGTTTAAGCCTGGACCCCACCAGGCAAACACACAGACTCAGGAGACTTCGAATCACACCTCAGTGTCTTCACTCCCTGTCCCAGTGGAGAAACAGGGTTTATAACTAGTGCTGTAC